>NC_135985.1:8233974-8403974 GCF_053455715.1 Rhinoraja longicauda
CCCTGAAATCTTCCCCAGTGGTTAACTGGGAGGAAGTGAAAATAATATTTCTCCCTCCCACACCCCAGACTTTGTACTGCTTGCATGCCTCCTTGTTAGATTCCCCTCTGCTAGCAATGAACCATTCTGGAGACACACAAAATGCTGGAGTAACTCAGCGGGACAGGCAGCATCTCTGGATGAAAGAAATGGGTGACGTTTCAGGTCAAGACCCTTCTTCAGACTCAACCCGAAATGTCACCCATTCCTTCCCTCCAGGGATGCTGCCCATCCTGCTGAGTTGCTCCAGCATTTTGTGTCTATCTTCGATGTAAACCAGCATCTGCAGTTCCTTCCTACACAATGAATCGTTCTACGTTTCCTCAATCTCCGTCTTCTTTGATCTGTCATTTTCACACCTTACCCTTCCATATCTCTATTCTCCTTCTCCCCTGACTCTCAGTCTGAAGAGGGTCTCGACCCGAAACGTCACCCATTCCTTCTCTCCAGAGATGCTGTCTGTCCCGCTGAGTTACTCCAGCACATTGTGCCTACCTTCGGCGTAAACCAGCATCTGCAGTTCCTTCCTACAAATAGTTTAGTTTCATTTATTGTCACGTGTACCGAGCGAGGTACAGTGAAAAGATTTTGTTGCGTGCTAACCGGTCAGCAGAAAGACAATACATGATTACAATCGAGCCGTCCACAGATACATGATAAAGATAAAGGGATTAGTTTGAACATTTACAAAGTCCCTTACTGATCTAAAGTGCATCAGGAGAAATAAGCAGTCATTTACCTAAGTTACGAGCTGCCGTCATGAGAAATGGGTGAGGGGGCAGGTTACTGAGTTACTCCAGCATTTTGTGTCCATCCCCAAACTGTGTCAAACAGCCCACGTGTCACCCACAGGAATCCCTGTCATACATTTGTGTTGGCTCGACAAATAAACATAAGATGAACTATAAGACTGTTCCCTGTTCAAGCCATTACTACAAAGAGTCTGATATTCCCTGCACACAGAAGCAACATCCTGCATTGAAAGTAAATTATCCAATTAATCGCCTCTTTTTCGACACATTTCTAGTAAAGGGCTTATTTTAAATGATTCATGCCTGTTGAAGGAATTTAACTTGTGCCAATTATGATTTGTGCCTTAATATTTGACGGTGTTTTATGAAGGCCATTCCCACCAAGATTCCCTCGGCCTGTGGCTTGGTTTCTCCTCCCCTCATGTCTGCTCCCTTTCTCTCTCTCTCTCTCCGTCTCACAGTGTGATCTCCTTCGCAGCCAGTTGCTAGGTTGCGCTCCCCTTAATTTCACTTTAACGACGGCTCTTGGCTGGGCCCAAGTCGCCATAAGGCCGCCTCGCCGGGTCGGAGGCGAGGTATTTATCCCTTCACAACGGGCCCCGTGCTTCTACAAATCCTGCATTATGTGTAAACACCGCTGGCGGCTCCCAGCGAGGCGACCGTCAAAATATCTCACAAACTGTGAGGCCCGACGAAGGAATGGAGTTTTACACCATCTGACACACAACCTTTTGTTCTGAGGAGAATGCGCTACGTGAAAATCAGCCTGTTACTCTGCGGCGAGGGCCTAATTGCCGGAGCCTGCGGAGTTTAATTAGAGGCTAATTCTTCTCCGATGAACCCGAAGGTCAGATAAAGGGCAGAATAAAATCGACAGGAAAAGTCGGCCTTTCACTCTTTATTTGAATACTTCCCCACGTGTGACACCCCCGGAGATCAATTAGAGGCTCCATTCTCAATCCACTCGCAATCTTTCTCCATAGATTATAAAAATGAATACGTTTCACTCCTACTTTAAATGCTGACGGATAAATGTGTGTGTGTGTGTGTGAGATAGGTGGCGTGAGGGAGCGGTGTGAAGAAGGGTCTCGACCCGAAACGTCACCTATCCCTTTTCTCCAGGGATGCTGCCTGACCCGCTGAGTTACTCCAGTATTTTGCGTCTATCTATATTGTCTTTGCTATTGAGGGCGTGCAGCGTAGGTTTACTAGGTTAATTCCCGGAATGGCGGGACTGTCATATGTTGAAAGACTGGAGCGACTCGGCTTGTATACACTGGAATTTAGAAGGATGAGAGGAGATCTTATCGAAACGTATAAGATTATTAAGGGGTTGGACACGTTAGAGGCAGGAAACATGTTCCCAATGTTGGTGGAGTCCAGAACAAGGGGCCACAGTTTAAGAATAAGGGGTAGGCCAGTTAGAACTGAGATGAGGAAAAACTTTTTCAGTCAGAGATTTGTGAATCTGTGGAATTCTCTGCCTCAGAAGGCAGTGGAGGCCAATTCTCTGAATGCATTCAAGAGAGAGCTAGATAGAGCTCTTAAGGATAGCGGAGTCAGGGGGTATGAGGAGAAGGCAGGAACGGGGTACTGATTGAGAATGATCAGCCATGATCATATTGAATGGCGGTGCTGGCTCGATGGGCCGAATGGCCTCCTCCTGCACCTATTGTCTATTGTCTATTGTCTATTGAGATAGGCGTAACTTGGTTACGTTTACAATGGTAAATACATTGAAAAATTCAACCACCGCAGAGAAATCTCCCAATGACAAATTATCACATAAACAATACACCATGGCAGCTTTGGTACGGTCATAGGGGAAAGAATAGCGAGGGGTCAGTGTGGAGAGAGTGTCCAGCTTCAAGTTTCTGGGCACTCACATTTCGGAGGACCTAACATGGTCCAATAACACTGCTGCGCTGGTCAAGAAGGCACAGCAATGACTGTTCTACCTAAGAACACTGAAGAAGTCTGGTCTACCCCAACAGCTGTTGACGACATTCTACCGCTGCACCATAGAGAGCATCCTAACGCATGGCATCCCTGTGTGGTATCTCAGCTGCACTGAGCCAGAGAGGAAAGCTCTTCAGCAGGTAGTCCATAGAGCTCAGAGGACCATCGGAACACAGCTACCAGCCTTGGAGGGCATCTACAACACACGATGCCTCAGAAAAGCCACCAGCATCCACAAAGACTCTTCACACCCCTGCAACAGTCTGTTCGAACTTCTACCATCGGGCAGACGATACAAGGCCTTCTACGCCCGCACCTCCAGACTCAGGAACAGCTTCATCCCCAGGGCCATAGCTGCTATGAACCGGTCCTGCTGTGCCGGATGGTCACATCGCACAGTGAACCGGCACAGATCTACTTGCACTTTATTCTGTTTTAAAACTGTTCTAATTTGTTTCATTGGGTTGTTTAAATGAATACTGACTAGCGAATTAATTTATTGCATCGTATGGGAGTCGCATTCCCAATCTCGTTGTACCCCTGTACAATGACAATAAAGATATATTGTATTGTATTGTAACAACGGGTATATCGGGATGTGGACTGCGCTAATGTGCTGACAGGGAACCGCAGATAAAGTCTAAAGGTGGAGACATGGAATGCAGTAGTGACCACACACAAGTTTCATGAACTTCATTGATCATGTTATAAAGTGCACCCATTGTTGCAACCGAAAATTGGTTACCGCCGTGATGGGGTTGGGGGGGGGGGGGGGAGAACAATGGAGGACCCGGCGTGGGGGGGCCACCGTGAGGGAGGGGGGAGTGGTGGGGGGGGGGAACAAAGGTGGACCTGGTGCGGGATACTTTGTAACTTTGTCGGTGGCCTTTATGTGGCGGCTGTTTGCATACCTTGATCCTTGGTTCTTGGTTCGTGGTCCTCCAAAATATTCCAAATGGAATTTAGTCAAGTCAAGTCTAGTCAATTTTATTTGTACAGCACATTTAAAAAAACCCACATTGACCAAAGTGCTGTACATCAGTTCAGGCACTAAGAAACGAACATACAATGGCACACAAACATAACAGCACATACATAAACAGTTCACAGCGCCCCCTCAGAGGGCCTCAAACGCTAGGGAGTAGAAATAGGTTTTGAGCCTGGACATAAAGGAGTCGATGGAGGGGCAGTTCTGATGGGGAGAGGGATGCTGTTCCACAGTCTCAAAGCTGCAACTGCAAAAGCGCGGTCACCCCTGAGCTTAAGCCTAGACCGCGGGATAGTGAGTAGCCCCAAGTCGGCCGACCTGAAGGACCTGGAGATAGAGTGGTGGGTTAGAAGATTTTTGATATAGAGGGGGGGGAGGGGGGGGGGGGGGCAAGCCGTTTAGGGCTTTGTATGTGAATAGGAGGAGTTTGAAGTTGATTCTGTACCGTACTGGGAGCCAGTGGAGAGAGGCCAGAATCGGGGTGATGTGGTCCCTTTTACGGGTACCCGTCAGGAGTCTCGCTGCGGCATTTTGGACCAATTGCAGGTGGTACAGGGATGATTGGCTGATCCCAGTGTATAGGGAGTTGCAGTAGTCTAGGCGGGAGGAAATGAATGCGTGAATTATTTTTTCAATGTCGTCAAATTGGAGGAATGGTTTGATTTTAGCTATGGTACGAAGCTGGAAGAAGCTGGCTTTTACCACAGCGTTGACTTGCTTGTCAAACTTTAATGCAGAGTCAAATATCACGCCAAGGTTTTTGACATGAGGTTTGACTAGGGAGGATAGGCTTCCAAGGCTGCCTGTTATCGTTTTGATGGAGTCGAGGGGGGGGGGGGGGGGGGGGCGAATAGGATGACCTCAGACATGCTCTCGTTTAGTTGAAGGAAGTTCTGTGCCATCCAACATTTTATGTCCTCAAGGCAGTGCATGAGGCTGATTAAATTTGACCGGTTGTTGGGTTTCAGGGGGAGATAAAGCTGTGTGTCATCCGCATAGCAGTGGCAAGAAATGCCGTGCCTTTGAATGATTTAAATGGAGGTGGCGGAGTATGGACTTAAGCAAGAAGGGCTTCTTGGCGAAGAAGAGCTGCCTTTAATTTATTTGCATCTGGTTGAGTAACGATAGTAGGGTGAAGACTATTCCATGCTTTAATTGTGCGAGGGAAGAATGAATTGCTATACATATCTGTCTTGATAGCTGGTATATCAAATTCAATCGAATGTCCTCGTCTACTCCTGATAGCTTTGGGTTTGGTGTAGATGTGGTAATCTATGTCAAGCTGACCATTTAACATTTTGTAAAAACAGGTCAAAAGGTGGGGCTTTACGTCTGTCTTGGAGAGTGTTCCACCCCAATGAATCTAGAAGTTCGGTAACACTCACTTCTCTCTCATAGGTATTTGTAACAAAACCAGCTGCCTGCCTTTGGGCATGTTCGACGGAGGAAATATTTTTATTTGGGTATGCAAGCAGAGAATTGTACTGTGAATTGTCGCACGTGGCAATAAAGTATTCACTCATTCATGGACACAACTCTTGTCTCTTCATCAAGGAAGCCTGAAAACCGTGACCACCAAGTTCAAGAACAGCCTCTTCCCACCAATCAACACAGCACAACCCTAACCTCAAGCAATTGTGAACTTCTACAAACTCAGCGCCAATTATGGTTACACAGTTTTTAGATTGCTAATTTTGTAGCATTATTGATTATTATATAATTTATTACAGGCCACGGGCCTGTTAAACTGCAGCAAGTGAGAATTTCATTGTTCCGTTCACGGTACACGTGACACTTAAACATCGTTGACCCTATCAAGGCTTCCTAGGAAAGCACCTTCAAACCAGGAGAGACATCCCTTACCAAACCCTAAAGAGAAACTGGACAGAACAAACAGTGATGTTAAATATTCATTCAGGACGCAAGAAATAATTGAAAGAAGGAGGTAGATTGGAGGAGGGCACCAGATTTGGCAAAAACATGAACTAATGCATGTCACGATAATAGAAATCAACCTAATTTTTTTGCCAAGCAGAAGAATATAAATAGCATTTACTTCTCCGTCATATTAATGTGAAGATGGATATGTTCTATGGGGATGTAATAACTCTAATCAACAAATCATCCTCCAACATTTCCGTCACCTCCAACGGGACCCCACTACTGGCCACATCTTCCCATCCCCTCCCCTTTCTGCGTTCCGCAGAGACCGTTCCCTCCGTAACTCCCTGGTCCACTCGTCCCTTCTTACCCAAACCACCTCATCCCCGGGCACTTTCCCCTGCAACCGCAGGAGATGCAACACCTGTCCCTTTACCTCCCCCCTCAACTCCATCCAAGGACTCAAACAGTCTTTCCAGGTGAGACAGAGGTTCACCTGCACCTCCTCCAACCTCATCTATTGTATCCGCTGCTCTAGATGTCAACTTATTTACATCGGCGAAACCAAACACAGGCTCGGCGATCGTTTTGCTCAACACCTTCGCTCAGTCCGCCTTAACCAACCTGATCTCCCGGTGGCTGAGCACTTCAACTCCCCCTCCCACTCCCAGTCTGACCTTTCTGTCATGGAACTCCTCTAAGTGCCATAGTGAGGCTCACCGGAAATTGGAGGAACAGCACCTCATATTTCGCTTGGGCAGCTTGCAGCCCAGCGGTATGAACATTGACTTCTCCAACTTTAGATAGTTCCTCTGTCCCTCTCTTTCCCTCCCCCTTCCCAGTTCTCCCTCTATCTTCCTGTCTCCACCTATATCCTTCCTTTGTCCCGCCCCCCTGACATCAGTCTGGAAAAGGATCTCGACCCGAAACGTCACCCATTCCTTCTCTCCTGAGATGCTGCCTGACCTGCTGAGTTACTCCAGCACTTTGTGAAATAATAATTCTAAAAATGTTAATAAAGTCATTAAATCATCCCGACCCTCAGAGATACATTAATTTTTTTGAAAACTGTTGTTCGGAACAAAGATATCCAGGACTTTCTGTAAGGCCACGTTCCTGCTCATCGGAAGATATTTTTGAAAAATACACTATTAAATTCTAAACAAATTTCTTCTAAAATTAACAAGATGCCAACTGAGTTGCTCCAAGAAAACTGGAAAGTTAACGAAGAAAAATACACAGCTCGCAGAGTCGGTATAACATTTTCAGCTTCAGATTATATTTTCATCAATTCATCTTGTGTTTATCTTTGTTCCTAACTGTGAAGTGGTAATTCTGATATCATTTCCTTATAAATAAGATTCATAAGAAATCTGGCCAAAGGATCAGAATGTTAAGGGAACACTGAAAGCACAGGTTATTAAATATGACAAGTCAAAATAAAAGAGGTTGTTTGTTATGTGTTGCCAATTTTCATTGGTGAGGGTGATGTAATAATGGCCAGAATCTCATTTATACATCAGATTCAATTTGAACCAAATGGCAATTTACACCTGGAAATTGTATTGAGTAATGTTACCTCTGGAAGCGCGGTGCAATTGAAATTCAATGATTTTGGGAGGGAAAATGTGCAGAAATGTAGTTAATCATCAGTAATTACACTGTTTGGGAAATGCGACGCGGGCCAGATGTGCCCTGGTGAACATCATGCATCTAATGCATTGGTGGAGGGCGGAACTGCAGATGCTGGCTCAAGCCGAACACAGACAGCAGCAAAAAGCTGGAGTAACTCAGCGGGTCAGGCAGCATCTCCAGGGAAAAGGAACGGGCGACGTTTCGGGCCGAGACCCTTCTTCTGACTGAGAGTCAGGGGAATAAGGGAACGAGTGATACAGACAAATGATAGGAAAATATGCAAAAAGCAACGATAATCAAGGAAAGGTGGAGCCCACAATGGTCCATTGTTGGCTGTGGGATAGGTGATAATGAGTGTACAGACAGTAGAACTCATCAGGGCATCAGTGAAACTAGTACGATGACTAGGGTAGGCATTTGTCGTGCATTCACTACCCAACACTCCTAGATAGCACTACTGGACAAACATTAAATCACATTGCAAAACACAAAGTGCTGGAGAAACTCAGCGGGTTAGGCAGCATGTGTGGAAGGAATAGGCAGATGGGTTGGGTTGGGGCCCTTCTTCAGATTGAAGAAATGTCTAAACATTGTCCGTCCGCTCCCTCTGCAGATGCTGGGTTGGGAATGTGATTGCAGTGTAGAGCCAGGAGCTCAGAGACGCAAAGTCCATGCAGTGAATGAGACGTGTGGCTTGCAGTTGTTAACCTCTATGTTAAAGTGTGGGCAGAAGAATTTATAACAGGGAGCTGACTCAGATCTGAGCTGAGAACAAAGTGCTGGAGGAACTCAGCAGGTCAGGCAGCAGCTGAGGAGGAAATGGACAGGCGACCTTTCGGGTTTTCAGATGTCGCCTGCCCATTCCCTCCACGGATGCTGCCTGACCCACTGAGTTCTTCCAGTACTTTGTGTTTCGCTCAAGATTCCAGCATCCGCAGCTCCTCCTGTCTCTGAGGCACGTTGGTCTGCTTGACCCAAGCTTTGAGCACTTATACAGGACAGCGTGATATTGTCGTGTGGCATTCACATATGTGAGGGCCACACACATCTGACACCTCCTGTGTGCAGAGTGCCTCGGAGATTGATCCAGTCAGCTGGCCGAGGGTGATGGAAGAGTCACAGAGTTATACAGCACAGATACAGGCCCTTCGGCCCAACTTGTCAACACCGACCACCATGCCCCATCTACACGAGTCCCACCTGCTTGCATTTGGCCCAAATCCTTCTCTTCATTAGCACGGGTGTCAGGGGTGATGGGGAGAAGGCAGGAGAATGGAGTTAAGAGGGAGAGATAGATCAGACATGGTTAAATGGCAGAGTAGACTTGTCATGGCCGAATGGCCTAATTCTGCTCCCATGACTTATGAGTGGACCCCCCATCCGCTGCCTACATCATGGGCTCAGGGTTTCAACCTGCCAGTGTAGTCGCGATCACGGTGGTTGAGACGTGTTAAGCTAATGGCTCTGAACTGCGATAGCAAGCATTTAGAAAGCAATAAATTCAAATAGATTCATGACACTTCTCACATGAAGTTGTTTTGGAGAAGGTGCAAGGCTGGATTTTGCACAGAGTACAGTGTTGGAGTAACTCAGCGGGTCAGGCAGCGTCTCATGGAGAACACCAAGAGGTGATGCTTTGGGTTGGGTGGGCTCTTCTTCTGACTGATTATAGTGGGGGGAGAAAACTGGAAAAGAGTGGAAAAGAGTGGTGTAAGTGATGGGATGATAAAGGCGAAGGGTGTTTGATTGATCCAAAACTTTGCCTTTCCATATCCTCCTTTGATGCTGCCTGACCCACTGAGTTACTCCAGTACTTTGTGTTCTACGCAAGATTCCAGCACCTGCAGTTCCATGAGTCTCCAGGCCAGAAAGAGTGCATGCCAAATGATGAGATTATGATTATGATTAGAGATACAGCATGGAAATAGGGCCTTCGGCCCATCGAGTCTGTGCCAACCATTGATCACCTGCTCCAGATTATCCCACTTTCTCATCCACCCCTACACTAGCTAATTAACCTCCAAACCCGCACGTCTTTGGAATGCGGGAGGGAATCCAGAGCACCCAGAGGAAACCCACACGGTCACAGGGAGAACGTGCAAACTCCACACAGACAGCACCCGAGGTCAGGATCGTACCCCGGTTTCTGGCGCTGTGAGGCAGCAGCTCTACCAGCTGTGCCACTGTGCTGATGTTGAATGCGACGGGGTAGATTTTTCTGATTACTTATTGAAAAAGCCGCCTGCTACCCGGGACAACACAAGATGTACCAGACATTTGGGTCGCACGGTGGCGCGGTGGTAGAGCTGTTGCCTTACAGCGCCAGAGACCCGGGGTCGATCCTGACTACGGGTGCTGTCTGTGCAGAGTTTGTACGTTCTCGCCGTGACTGCGTGGGTTTTCTCCGGATGTGCTCCAGTTTCGTCCCACATCCCAAACACGTGCGGGTTTTCAGGTTAATTGGCTTCAGTAAAGATCCCCCTAGTGTGTAGGATAGAACTAGCGTACGTGTGATTGTGGTTGGCACAGACTCGATGGGCCAAAAGGCCTGCTTATACACAATATCTCTAAAACACTCTTTCGGAATATGGATCTTTAATCTGATCTCTGCCCCTATCCAAAAGCAGTCTTATCTTCAAATGACATCAGCGGGTCCTTTATTAAAAAAACTAAACACTAAAACCAGGAAGATTCACTGCTGGGAAAATAATCACAAATCTATAAGTGCCTTTAAAGTAGGCACTTTAATAGCAGAGTTTGGACAGATTCTCAGCTTTGACTGTGATCTAATGCCTTTAATTGGACTGCTGCATTATGATTCAGAATGAAGTAGCCAGTATTTTTTTGTCTATTTGGACAGCGTTGTTTAATTAAAAGGGCTGTTAATTCAAGGGGAAGATCTAAATAGTGTTGGGAACAATGCTCTTTGTCCACAGCAGCTGAGGGTGATGGAGGGTCCTGGCGATGAGGGAAGGTCACCACTCCAGTGATGGCAGTGCGAGAGAGAAGCTGTGACCATGGTGACGTTCGACCAGATTGCCCACATGGATTCCAAAAACTATCTGATTACAGCAACAATGGGCAAGGTTAAAACAAGTAACTTATGATGCTGCAGCAGTCTGAGTCAGACGTTAATATTCAGATTACCGCCACTGGCATTTATACCGACAGATCTACAACGTAACAGATTTAATCATTGCTAACTGCCGAGAGTCTAAAGTGGAAAAGATATTCATGGAAAAAAGGAATGAATTCTCTTTGCTTCCGTTCAGAGAGAAGCAAGTTATTTTAGACTTTAGACTTCAGAGATACAGCAGGGAAACAGGCCCGTCAGCCCATCGAGTCTGTGCCGACCAGCACCCACCCTGCACCATCCTACACACCAGAAACAATTTACAATTTACAGAAGCCAATTAGCCTACAAACTCAATTTGTTTTGTATCATTTCAGCTTTTAGCATCAAAATGCTCCAATTTAATTTTCCAATTTCAGGTAACTACTTCTCTCATTTTTTTGTCTTCTTTTCAACTCTAGCCTTCGTCCACCCACCCACTAATCCACCCCACCTCCCCCCCCCCCCCCCCCCCCCCCACCTCACTAGTAACCACCTATCACTTGGCCAGGCTTTGTCCTGCCCCTCCTTTCTTCCAGTTTTCTCCCCCCCCCCCCCCGCGACAATCAGCCTGAAGATGAGCCCCAGCCCAAAACATCATGTGTCCATGTTCTCCAGAGATGCTGCCTGACCTGCTGAGTTACTCCTGACTCCAGCACTTTGTGATTTTTTTTTGTCAACCAGCGCCTGCATTTTTTTCCGCATCCCAATCAATGTTCTTTACTTTCCCATTGTCCTTCGGGATTTTTTAGTCAGATTTATTGATTAGCAACCTCAGGGGTGATGTTGGAGAAAAGGAACAGGTGACGTATCGGTTCGGAACCCTTCTTCAGGTTGAGTTGCTCCAGCATTTTGTGTCTATCTTCAGTATAAACCAGCATCTGTAGTTCCTTCCCACACTCAATAACACTGTTGTTCACCGTACAGTAAGCTAGTTTTAGTTCAGTTTATTGTCATGAATACCGAGGTACAGTGAAAAGCTTTTGTTGCATGCTAACCAGTCAGCAGAAAGACAATGCATGATTACAATCGAGCCATCCACAGACACGTGATAAGGAAATAACATTTAGTGCAAGATAAAGCCAGTAAAGTCCGATCAAAGATAGTCTGAGGGTCTCCAATGATGTAGGTGGTAGTTCAGGACTGCTCTCTAGTTGTGGTAGGATGGTTTAGTTGCCTGATAACAGCTGGGAAGAAATGGTCCCTGAATCTGGAGGTGTGCGTTTTCACACTTCTATACCTTTTGCCCGATGGAACACTTTGATGACCCTCGGACTATCTTTGATTGATTGGACTTTGCACTAAATGTTATTCCCTGATCATGTATTTGTACATTGTAAAGGGATTGATTGTAATTATGTATTGCCTTTCAGCTGACCGGTTAGCACGCAATTTAAAAGAGAGTTAGATAAAGCTCATGGGGCTAGTGGAATCAAGGGATATGGGGAGAAGGCAGGCATGGGTTACTGATTGTAGATGATCAGCCATGATCACAATGAATGTCGGTGCTGCCTCGAAGTGCCAAATGGCCTCCTCCTGCACCTATTTAAAAAAAAACAACAAAAGCTTTTCACTGTGCCTCGGTACACATGACCATAAACTAAACTGAACTGAGTGGCCGGGGTGCGACTGGTCCTTGATTATGGTGCTGGCCTTGCCGAGGCAGCGTGAGATGTAAACGGAGTCAGTACAGGGCCGTCTTTACAGCATTATGGGCCCCGGGCAAAGCAGTGTACTGGGGCCCCTACGACAACTACTCACAGGAATAAAAATGTAAATGGTCGATAAAATGGGGCCCCTATGCTCGTGGGGCCCCGGGCAAGTGCCCATCAGGCCCATGCGTTAAGACGGCCCTGAGTCAGTGGAAGGGAGGTTGGTTTGTGTGATCAGTCCCTTCTGATGGGAGATCTGAGAAGAGGTCAACGCTCTCTGTCAAGATGTGGATTTCTATTGGAGCTGAGCAGATAGGCTGCACAAATGACGACCCTGATCACACGTACAGACGCCAGCAAAAGCAGCCGGAGCTCACTCGGTCTGGGACAAGGAAGTGCAGTCGGACGCTCAGAGGGCATGCAGTGTAGGTTTACTAGGTTAATTCCCGGAATGGCGGGACTGTCGTATGTTGAAAGACTGGACGCCATACACTAGGCTTACACTAGTGTATACTAGGCTTGTATACACTGGAATTTAGAAGGATGAGAGGAGATCTTATCGAAACGTACAAGATTATTAAGGGGTTGGACACGTTAGAGGCAGGAAACATGTTCCCAATGTTGGGGGAGTCCAGAACCAGGGGCCACAGTTTAAGAATAAGGGGTAGGCCATTTAGAACTGAGATGAGGAAAAACTTTTTCAGTCAGAGAGTTGTGAATCTGTGGAATTCTCTGCCTCAGAAGGCAGTGGAGGCCAATTCCCTGAATGCATTCAAGAGAGAGCTGGATAGAGCTCTTAAGGATAGCGGAGTCAGGGGGTATGGGGAGAAGGCAGGAACGGGGTACTGATTGAGAATGATCAGCCATGATCACATTGAATGGCGGTGCTGCCTCGAAGGGCCGAATGGCCTCCTCCTGCACCTATTGTCTATTGTCTATTGATATAACTCAATTCCGTAGCCTCCTGTCGGAAAGCTGTGAACGATCAATAATAAAAGCAGATAAATAAAGAATCCGCTGGAAGAACTGAGCGGGTCAATGTGTTGCTTGACCTGTAGAGTTCTTCCAGCACTTCGTGTTTTGCTCCATTTTCCAACCATCGACAGTCTTTTGTGTCTCAATGAAAAATGGATATTCCGAGGCCACGCTGTTCGATTGAATCCCTCGACAGGAGAATTCCGGACGTTTCTCGAGCAATTTCAGGACATAAATGCAGACAGGCAGGCACGGGTGAGGCAGTGTAAGATTTGAGAAGTTTTCCCTCATTCTGAAATCAACACAAAACCAAAGAGCTGCAGTTTGGACATTTTAAACGGGAGACTGGGGCTGATAGCGGAGAAAGGCTGCAGTCAGTTTACCAAAGGATGCCACAATCTGTGGGTCCTAAAATGGCTGCAGGACCTCGTGACCAGCCACAAAAAAGGTAAAAACCTTACATCCCAGTCTCTAGGTTTTCTGCAAAGCCATGGCCAGAACAAAGGATGGGTATTGGCCATGCAGAAACATACGAAACCAGGTCGGAGTCCAGACACTGGGGCGCTGACATCAGCATACTCACAATGCCCCAAGCCGACCTAAACAGTTCATCTCAGTGAGGGGGCACAATAGCCCATAGAAAACTACCTGGTAGGTGATGGGAAACCAGTTAACACCCATCACCTCACAATGAAATCCCAATTTACACCTTCTGGCCATCCCCGGTATCCCCGAACATAAGCGCAGATCAGAAGAAAACCTCATACATATCTTTTTGAACAAAGAGATTCCAAGATCTGGCGGGAGATAGGACGGGTCAGAAACAGTATAACTGGCCACTACTTTTGGGTTTTAAACTCAAGAAGAAATACTGGAAGAAGAAGTTAAGTCAACTCGAGAAGAAAACCTGCAGGAAACGCAAGCAGGCAAGAAAACGGATGCAGGAGGAAGAAAAGACAGGCAAGAAAAACGGATGCAAGAGAGAGGAACAGGCACGCAACTCGAGGAGAAATACTGCCAAACGAACAGCCAGTAACCCCAGTAATAGCCCCATGGTGAGCATGCATTCCAAATCCTACATATCCTGGACATAGTTTAGTGTAGAGGGGAGGGTGGTTGTGAATAAACGTTGGGTGTGTACTAAAATATGTGTTGGTCAAGGTTGCGATGCGTCGTGCATTCCCCATCTTACAGTCGTGTATGTGTCTTGCAGAACTGTGTTTAAGAATTCATAAGTAAAAGGTATTCGTGTACATGTCTTATAGAACTGTGTTTTATGATTCATAGTTATAAGTATTCGTGTGATTCGGTATGTGTTTCATAGACATGTATTATAGAACTGTATAAGTATTCATGGACAATAGTCCCAAGTGCTGAATAAAAGCCTTTTTCATTTAAACCCTGGTTTTAAAATCTGGTCTGGTTGAATTTTTTCTGCACTATAAGAGCTCCTGCATCTAAGCCCAGTGTCTAGAACCGTAAGGGGTGAGTGGGTCGAACCACTCACGGGGAACCAGTGTGCACGGCCTGGTCAAGGGATCAGAGCAAGGCACGGGGTCGGGCGAAAGCTCGGCGCAGAAACCCCTTACAGCAGGAGTATCGTTTGACCGCTGGATGATTAAGGAATGAATTGAAAGGACATCGCTGTGTTCCCGACCATCGCATGGGCCGCCATTCTGAACTCTCAGAGCATGTAGAAGGATCTCGACCCGAAACGTCACCCATTCCTTCTCTCCTGAGATGCTGCCTGACCTGCTGAGTTACTCCAGCATTTTGTGATACCTTGTTATAAGCAGTGCTCTTTTGATATACATGTTTGTTTATGATTAATAATCAAACATGCCCCATGGTCAGGAGATGAAATAATGACTTTATAGAGGTGCAACACATACCCTCTCCTAAACAAAGCACTGGTTACGAAGTGCATATAGCGGAGAGAGAGATAGTGTGTGTGTGAGAGGGAGAAAGATAGACAGAGAGAGAGAGAGAGAGAGAGAGAGAGAGAGACAGAGAGTGAGTAAGTATGAGCAAGAGAGAGAGTGAAATTGAGAGTGAGAGAGAGAGAGAGAGAGTGAGAGAGCAATAGAATGAGCAAGAGGGAATGAAAGAGAGAAAGTGCAAGTGAGCAAGAGAGACGAGGAGAAAGATAGGGAGAGTGAAAGAGAGAAAGAGAGAGAGAGAGAGAGAGAGAGAGAGAGAGAGAGAGAGAGAGAGAGAGAGAGAGAGAGAGAGAGAGAGAGAGAGAGAGAGAGAGAGAGAGAGAGAGAGAGAGAGAGGAGAGAGAGAGGAGAGAGAGAGGAGAGAGAGAGAGAGAGAGAGAGGAGAGAGAGAGGAGAGAGAGAGGAGAGAGAGAGGAGAGAGAGAGGAGAGAGGAGAGAGAGAGAGAGAGAGAGAGAGAGAGAGAGAGAGAGAGAGAGAGAGAGAGAGAGAGAGAGCCGCCCCATTCAGTGTGATAATGCAGAAAACCACTCATCCCATGTAATCCATGTCAACTCCTCACAGCAATCGACTCTCTCCCTGAGCTCCCCCTGTTGCCCATGTTATTGCCCATGTTATTGCCCATGTTATTGCCCATGTTATTGCCCATGTTGTTGCCCACGTTATTGCCCACGTTATTGCCCACGTTATTGCCCACGTTATTGCCCATGTTATTGCCCATGTTATTGCCCATGTTATTGCCCATGTTATTGCCCATGTTGTTGCCCATGTTATTGCCCATGTTATTGCCCATGTTATTGCCCATGTTATTGCCCATGTTATTGCCCATGTTATTGCCCATGTTATTGCCCATGTTATTGCCCATGTTATTGCCCATGTTATTGCCCATGTAACTTTCCAAATCCCTTTCGAAAGTGCTGATTGCTTCTGTTTCTACCAGTCTGATAGGCCAGTGAGTGCCACAGTAAAACCAAATATTTCTTCCAATCTCCTCACTGTATTTTTCTCAGGTCACGTTAAATCAGAGTGCCCGGTTCCTTGAACTATTTGCGAATGAGGGCAAATTCTCTCCATTTCCTCTATCTAAATCCGCCATGATCTTGTTACTCCTTAACCATATCTCTTCTCGCACGTCTCTGTTCTGAAGGCAGCAACTTAACCTCCCCAAATTAAGTCAGCCGCAAAAGTTTCTCATTTTCAGGAACCATTCCAGCAACATTGTTTGTGCAGCCTCTCTAAAGCCTTGCATGTATCTAATGTGTACTGGCCAGAATGGAACATAATACTCCAACTGTGGCCAAGACACTGATTTACAAAGATCCAAACTTGACCTTCGTGCCCTTGTCCTCTCTGCCTCTGTTTAAGATTCATAGCATCCTAGACTAACCACTTCCTTAAGCCATCCTGCCGCCCGATACAAGAGTCAAGAGTCTTTTAGGGCTTGTCCCACTTAGGCGATTCTTCAGGCGACTGCCGGCGACTGTCAAAGTCGTAGCAGATAGCCAAATTTTCTTTTACCCTACGACAATGACCACGACAATGCCGAGTCAGGTTGATACAAGTTACTTTTGTTTGTGAAACGAGCACCTGGCTAAGAGATTACACCGTCATCGGAAACATCGAGAAATTCCCACGCTTATCAATGCTTCTCCGGCGTCCTAATTTTCGCTGAAATCACTGACAAGTCGGTAAGTACTTGAGAGTTTTGAAATATAACATCTTGCCCGGGTTATTTGAAAACCAAGCTTCACGGTAGCAAGGCATAAACTGGATTGACTTCCAGTTTACTAATAGCAGTATTAAGAAATTTAATTTTAAATGTGGTTAATAGGATTTTTGGGCGGAGTGTGGGCATTCTTTGAAAATGTACGGGAGATGCACATCTTGTTTCTGGGTTGCATATCTAGGTTGGGGGCCTACTTTAAAAGTAATCGCTGATGGCCATAAACATCGCAAAATTCCCAAGCTTACCTGACCATCAAACTGTCGCCTCCAATCTACCTGTCAAATGTCCTCATCATATCTTCATATATATACAGCCGGAAACAGGCCTTTTCGGCCCTCCAAGTCCGTGCCGCCCAGCGATCCCCGTACACCAACACTATCCTACACCCACTAGGGACAATTTTTACATTTACCCAGCCAATTAACCTACATACCTGTACGTCTTTGGAGTGTGGGAGGAAACCGAAGATCTCGGAGAAAACCCACGCAGGTCACGGGGAGAACGTACAAACTCCTTACAGTGCAGCACCCGTAGTCAGGATCGAACCTGAGTCTCCGGCGCTGCATTCGCTGTAAAGCAGCAACTCTACCGCTGCGCTACCATGCAGACAATTTATTTTAAAGGAAAAACGCGATTTCCCCAGGTTACAATGGAAACCCTACGAGGACGGACCCAACTTGGTCTAGTTATACTGACGGTAAATAAATTGGTTAAACACAAGTATTTTATGGTATCTTCAAATGACTTTACTTATTTTAATATTACGTGCTTCTAAATGCATCTGCGACAACCTAGCAAACCTGGGGACAGCGTGCGACAGACAGCGCCCGCAATAAGCTACGATACCTGGCGACAAGCCAGCTGTCGCCGAGAAATTTCTATCCGGGAAATTTCTCAGCGACGCGCTGAGATCCACTACGATTCTTTGAAGACTCGTCACGATCATGCCCGCGACACCCTGGGGAACTGTCGGCGACAGCCTAGTCGCCAGCAGTGGCCTTAATAAGTGCAATCCTTATTTGCTGCAGTTTTACAAATATTGATTATCGTATATTTATTTGTCGTGATATTGCATTAATCAGGCCCGTAAAGCTGCAGCAAGTGCGAATTGCGTTGTTCCATTGGCGGTAAATATGACAATTGAAGACTCTTGACTGTTAATAATCGATAACACTAGGTAACTGGTCCATAATAGTGAAACCAATACAAACTCCAAGGAAGATCACGTAGAAACAAGAAACTGCGATGCTGGTTTACCAAGGAAAGACCCACGAAATGCTGGAGTAACTCAGCGGGTCAGGCAGCATCCCTGGAAAAGTCTGTCGTCTGAAGAAGGGTCCCGATCCGAAATGGCACCTATCCATGTTCTCCAGGGATGAGTTACCCGCTGAGTTACTCCAGCATTTTGTGTCTATCTTCGGTGTAAACCAGCATCTGCAGTTCCTTCCTACACATAAATTTACGGTAATGGATAATACAATATCCAATACTCTATCTAAATCCGCCACGATCTGGTACTCCTCAACCACATCTCCTCTCGCACTTCTCTGTTCTGAAGGCAGCAACGTAACCTCTCCAAATTAAGTGGATAATACAATGAATTAATAATCGGTAATACCAGGTAACCAGATCCTAATAGTGCAAAAATGAGGTGCAACCAAAGACAGTCCGTAGAAGATCATAGTTGCTGAGGTTAGTGTTGTGCAGTGTTCAAGAGCCTGATGGTTGCTGGGAAGAAGCTGTTCTGGGACCTGGTTGTCATGGGTACAGGCTCCTGTACCTCCTGTGCACATATTTGCTGCACCCTTTACCTCCTGGGCAGCCAGTAGAATTCACATACCTAGTCCACATCACCTCTCGGATGTTTTTCCTGCAAAACATATCTCTTCACACTTTTCTGTATTCAATTCTATCTGCCTCTTTTCGTCACTTTCACCAACCTATGCCCTCTTACGGTTCATTGCTATCTGCCTCAGTGCTTTTCAGGTTTAGCATCAACCATGTATTGACATCTTACCATGCATTCACATGTCAAAGTCACTTTACGTTGTATTACATTCTGATATTAACTCCAGGGCAATAGACAATAGACAATAGACAATAGGTGCAGGAGTAGGTCATTCGGCCCTTCGAGCTAGCACCGCCATTCAATGTGATCATGGCTGATCATTCTCAATCAGTACCCCGTTCCTGCCTTCTCCCCATACCCCCCTCACTCCGCTATCCTTAAGAGCTCTATCTAGCTCTCTCTTGAATGCATTCAGAGAACTGGCCTCCACTGCCTTCTGAGGCAGAGAATTCCACAGATTTACAACTCTCTGACTGAAAAAGTTTTTCCTCATCTCCGTTCTAAATGGCCTACCCCTTATTCTTAAACTGTGGCCCCTGGTTCTGGACTCCCCCCAACATTGGGAACATGTTTCCTGCCTCTAACGTGTCCAACCCCTTAATAATCTTATAATAGGACAGAGCATCATCCTCCAGTCTGAAAATCAACCCTTCAATACAGCTCTCCACTTTGCAAGTGTCTTTGGGTGGCACGGTGGCGCAGTGGGAGAGTTGCTGCCTTACAGCGCCAGAGACCCCGGTTCGATCCTGACTGTCGGTGCTGTCCGTGTGGAGTTAGCACGGTCTCTCTGTGACCGCGTGGGTTTTCTCCCGGAGCCCCAGTTTCCTCCCACAGTCCAAAGACGTGCAGGTTTGTCGGTGAATTGGATTCTGTGAAAAATTGCAGATTGTCCCTGACATGTAGGATAGTGCTAGTGTACGGGGTGATCGCTGGTCGGCGTGGACTCTGGGCCGAAGGGCTTGTTTTCACACTGTGTCTCTAGAGTCTAAAGTCACCCCACCACCACAATCAGTCTGAAGAAGGGACCCGACCAAAAAAAGTCACCTAGCCATGTACTCCAGGGATGCTATCTGATCCACTGAATTATTCCAGCATGTTGTGCCCTTTTTTTGGTAAACCAGCATCTGCAGTTCATTGTAAGACAATAGACAATAGGTGCAGGAGGAGGCCATTTGGCCCTTCGAGCCAGCACCGCCATTCAATGGGATCATGGCTGATCATTCACAATCAGTACCCCGTTCCTGCCTTCTCCCCATACCCCCTGACTCCGCTATCCTTAAGAGCTCTATCTAGCTCTCTCTTGAAAGCATCCAGAGAATTGGCCTCCACTGCCTTCTGAGGCATAGAATTCCACAGATTCACAACTCTCTGACTGAAAATGTTTTTCCTCCTCTCCGTTCTAAATGGTCTACCCCTTATTCTTAAACTGTGGCCCCTGGTTCTGGACTCCCCCAACATTGGGAACATGTTTCCTGCTTCTAACATGTCCAATCCCTTAATAATCTTATATATTTCAATAACATCCCCTCTCATCCTAAATTCCAGTGTATACAAGCCTAGTCGCTCCAGTCTTTCAACATACGACAGTCCCGCCATTCCGGGAATTAACTTAGTGAACCTATGCTACACGCCCTCAATAGCAAGAATATCCTTCCTCAAATTTGGAGACCAAAATTGCACACAGTACTCCAGGTGCGGTCTCACTAGGGCCCTGTACAACTGCAGAAGTCTTTCCCCTAGTTGATAATAACAGGGTTGGTGTTCCCAGTCGGCTAACTTCAAGGTTGCTCTCGATTGTAATTTATTCCAAAAAATAAACCTAAACCGTGCCGAACGTTGTTTGCGAGCCAAGTCTTTTATCCCTTTTAATGAGATTTGTGGGATAGAACAGAGCGAATCATATTCTGTACTAGATCAGGTGATGTGGCCCGCTACCTCCAGCGCACATTAAACCTGGCAGGGGCCGTCTTGTAAACAGTGTAGTTATGCTTCTAGCTGGGCAGGATTACAAAGTGGACTTCCTCCTAACATGCCGGAAAAATATATCGGAGAATTTGATGACGCTGGGGCAAGAAAATGGAACGTTATCGTTTAAGAAACTCAAAATGCATTTCACGAAGAAGATAATTAGATAGTTGGAAGCATTGCATTTCACATCTTGACGATCCATTCCAATTATAAGAGCATTAGGGGATAGCATCGCTTTTATAATTATATGAGAAGTAGATCTAATTTTCTCAATGTCACTCCAACATTGCATTTTGCAACCAGCAGTGCCGGCTGTGCAATTATCTTCTCTCCATTTCACTGAGCGGACTGAATCAAGGGTTTGACATTGCCTCACGCTCCACACTGATGCCGAGCTACCGACACTACAACTGCAGTGAAGAGTGTTAATATCTCCCTGCCCTTGTGTGGCCTGGATTTTGTCTTGGGCCTGCTAAAGTGCACTCCAAATCCCCCCCCCCCCCCCCCGGAATGTGGCTCGGGAATCAATACTTTAAACTAATGCGTTCAAAACATCTGTGTCGGAATCGTTCATTTAGACGGCAATCCCTCCTTTCAGGAGGATGGTTGCCCGCGATACCGGGCAGAACCTAATCGGCTGAGAGCGCAGCTTGGTTTGCGCGGGAGTGCCCTCCTGCAGGGGGCAAGTGTTCAGGCGCTTCACGAAATGGCCAATGGCGGTTTAAATATGGATGTGCCCGAGCGTGGCCTGATGGTCAGGAAGTACCTGGCACAACGCGTTAACTCCCTTCCTTGTCGAGCCGTGTCTTCATGGAGCTTGCATGAATGGAAGAGGCACCTACTGCTTGTTCATCTGTCAGCTCCTGTCTATGTGCGTGCTGGAATGGCTCCCCACCTTTGCTTCCCCCTGTGTGTTTTATTTTATTGTTGCCCTCCCCCCCCTTACTCGTTGTGGCTTTCAGGCCTCCCTTGTCGCAGCCTTAACAGCGTTCTCTTAACAAGGATACAGTGTAAATGTGGTCTTTACAAAGCTGGCTGTTGGAGGGCTCATAGTCATGCACTGTGGCGTTGTGACACAGTTGTCATGGAGACAACGTCTACTGGGAATCGAAAGACAGCATCGTGCACACTGCCAACTAAACAGGCTGTCTCGGATGGCACGCAAAATGGCAGACCCACTGGCTACAGATTGTTTGGCCGCCTCTTACTTGTAGCGGTTCGATCATAGCCTGAGGATGAAAGCAGGAGAAGGTAGCGCACATTAATGATCGTATTTGTCTCAGACTGGGAAAAGCCAGTGGAAAAGGCTGCCTGTGTGTCATTTGATGGTTTGCGCTGAGATTCGCCACAAACCCTGTGCGATACAATTAACAGATGGAAATGTACATAAAGTTGGCCGACACAAGAAGCAATGACAACGTGGAATTTACAGAAAATCGCCAGAAGATGTGCAATTAATTTTCACACGTCTACGAAATAAACTGCAGGTGTTAAACAGAGGACTGGCGCTTTGGTAACAGAGGGTGCAGATTTGAAAGAAATCCTTTTTAAACTCTCAGATCAGTCAGGCAAAATATCAGTCATATGCCGTTATTTACTCCAGCTCTGGCAAGCAAAGGCTGGCAGCTACAAAGTGCAGCAATACACTTCAGCTGAGAGGCCTGAGACTGACATTTGAAATGGTCCTTCCCCAGGGAACGATTTGTCAGTCTTGGCGGCAAATCATCTTTGAAGGGAGACAAGAAAAAAAACTCGCGGAAAGAAAAGGGCAGAGAGACATTCTTTTAGAGCTGCGCTCTATCACAGACTGATCAAGGGGTGTCACTAGCAGTAGCCGTAACCCCAGGTTAGGCTATCAGAACAGCGGGCTGACGAAAGTGGTAGGAGGAAGGAACATCAACTATCAAAAACACAGCAGAGCCTTATTGTCTTTGTTTCTCGAAGACAGCTCGGCTGGACAAGTTAAAATGTCCAGAAACGGCGCGTCACCGACAATCGTAGCGTGCAGCCCGCGATCATGTGAAGTGGGGAGTGCAGGTTGAACTAAAGTGAGAGGGGGGGCAAAGCTTAAAGGAGCTGCGCATGACGAGTTTGTTTTAAACTCGGGGGATGGCAATGGTGGGTACCTGGAACGCACTGCCAAGGGCGGTTGGTGGAGGCAGATACCACAGTGGCATTTGAGAGGCTTTTGGATAGAAACGTGGGTGTGGTGGGAATGGAGGGATGTGGATCATGTGCAGGCGGGTGAGAGGAGTTTATCTTGGCATTGTGTTCGACACAGACATTGTGGGCCGAAACTGTACTGTTCCATGTCATTGAAGACCTTTGAACTATCTTTAATTGGACTTCATTAGACTTTATCCTGCACTAAATGCACCCTTTACCCTTTCCTGTGCCCTGTGGATGGATTGATTGTATAGTCTTTTCATTGGCTAAATAGCGCGCAAACAGAAGCTTTTCACTCTGCCACATTACATTAACAAACTAATAAACTAAACTACTAAACTAAACTTCTAATTAGAATCGAACGAGGAAGGGTCATTGATCTGAAACATTGTCTTTACTCTAACCCAACAAGCTCCCCCTCTGAAGAACGACCATTGACCCAAAGTTCTCAATCTGTTTCCCACTCCACAGATCCTGCTTGACCAGCTGACTATTTCCAACGTCATCTGTTTCATTTCAAATCTTCATTATCTTCAGTAATTTCTCTAAGCTGGAACACATTGGAGTTCAGATTCATCATTGATGGGGTATTATGGTCTAATCCCACTTTCCATCCGTCTTTGCTTAGTTTAGTTTCGTTTATTGTCACGTTAATTAAGGCACAGTGAAAAGCTTTTGTTTGTGTGCTTGCCAATCAAAGAAAAGACTCTACATGATTACAATCAAGCCATTAATAGCACAGATTAAGGATAAAGGGTACAACATTTAGTGCAAGATAAAGTCTGATTAAAGATAGTTCAATGGTCTCCAGTGAGGTAGATGGGAGGTCAGGACCGCACTCTAGCTGATGAGTTGCCTGATAACAGCTGGGAAGAAACTGTCCCTGAATCTGGAGATGGACACAAAACGATGGAGTAACTCAGCGGGACTGGCAGCATCTCTGGAGAGAAGGAATGGGTGACATTTCGGGTCGAGACCCTCCTTCAGATTGAGAGTCAGGGGAGAGGGAAACGAGATATGGAAGGGTACAAAGAACATGTAAGGTGTGAAAAGAACAGATCAAAGCAGACGATGATCAAGGAAATGTACAATGGTTCATTGTTGGTTGAGGGGAAGGTGACAACGAGACATACATGAGATATGTGTTTTCAAATGTCTGTGCCTGGTGGGAGAAGGGAGGAGAGGGAGTGACTTGAATGAGACTGGTCCTTGATTATGCTGGTGGCTTTGCCAAGGCAGCATGAAGTGTCCATGACCAGAACCAATGCTTTTTATTGTGATGGTATGGAACACCAGCACCTCTAGAAAGTTAAAAACTGGATTTTCAATTTTCTAGAGTTATAAATAGTTTTATACATTTTAGTTTTTTAGTTTATTAATTTCACAAATTCACAAGTTCTAAGAGTAGAATTAGGCCATTCGGCCCATCAAGTCCACTCTGCCATTCAATCATGGCTGATCTCTGCCTCCTAATCCAATTTTCCTGCCTTCTCCCCATAACCCTTGATACCCATTCTAATCAAGAATTTGTCTATCTCTGCCTTAAAAATATCCACTGACTTGGCCTCCACAGCCCTCTGAGGCAATGAGTTCCACAGATTCACCACCCTCTGATTATAAAGATGTTCCTCTTCACATCCTTTCTGAAAGAGTGCCCTTTAGAAGTTAGATTTAGAAGTTGTTAGGTCACAGCATCAAAACTTTATTGATGGGAAAAATGGAGCTTAATTTTAAATTGATACTAGACCAAGTGACCCGTTGGGCCCAAACCTCTCCTCCATTGGTGCAGCACCCTCTCCTCCCCCTCCCCCTCCTCTCTCCCCCTCTCCCTACCCCTACACCCCTCCCTCCCCTTCCCCTCCCCCACTCCCTCCTACCCTCCCCTCCCCCTCCTCCCCTTCCCCTCCCCACCACTCTACTCCCCCTCAACCCCTTTTATCCTCCCTCCTCCCCCTTCCCTCCCTCCCTAGGAGATAGATGTAAACTTTAAAATGTGAATAACTAGAAATATAACACCGATTTCAATGAAACCTCTTCCATTAGCACCAAAGGGACGACGGTGAGTCAGGTGGGCCTAAAATTAACGTGCTATCGTGTACCGTTTTGGCTGTAGTTCAGAAACAAACAAACATTAGTATATAGATGATGATGAGCAGGACCTTTCTGACTTCAGAAAAAGTTCCGACCAAGCTGAATATTAAATAAAACAGGTGAAAAGTAAAATAAACTGACAAATCTCCACACATTTCTTTTCTTCTACTTCCTGAGATAAATTTATGTCCATTTCTGATCATTTCTCACTTACATCAGGAACAAGGGCTTATAATAACATTGACTTCTGTTCCTGGTACTACTGCAAAAGCTCTTCAGAAAAACCCCATTACTAAAGTGAAATTAAAACAATAAATGACAAGTAGTAGTTAAGTAGCAATTTAGAAAATCAGTAGTTCTTAACTGCATTTTGCACAAATAATTACGGAATGGGATTCGACAAGAAACAGAATCAATTTAAATTACAATCGTGGCAGCTTTAATCCAATTTAAGTTACAGCGGCAATATAAGTAATTTAATTTTGAACAATAATTTATCATATCAACTGCCGAAATGAAGCACCAGTCAAAAATTTTGTTTAACTTAAACTTTTTCATTAGTTGATGATGAACTGGAACCTTGGCTAAACAATAGGCGAGGCAGAATTGCTTCCGATTGAACAACTGTCCTGTGTTGATTCAGCCGGTAACAAAGTTCAGAGATAATTGCCAGTGAGTGTCGCACTTCGTTGGATGAGGTGATAAGATAATTTAGAAGGCCAAACTCTCTCAGTAGGGAAATGAGGAATTACGAAGTCAATTGCAATGAGATGCTTGCTTGGGATTTCTTTCAGATTGATGACCTAATTTTCCAAAAGTGCAAAGCTGACTGACTACCTTTCTTAATAAAGATGGTCAAATGCTGGGAGTGGGCTTTAACATTGGAACAGTAAGCTCCCAGTATTCGTCTCATAAGTCACGGTCTGGCAAGTGTCCCATTATGTGGCAGGCAATCAAAAGGAATGACTGAAGCTCGCAACTTTGATGGAGAATTGAGTAACTTTTTCAGCAGGTTGGACTATTTAGAGGATTACCAAAGCATTACTGCTAAGTTTTCGGGCTAGTACCCAGAGTCTACGTATAGTATGGAAAAGGGCCCCTTAGACCACCTTGTTCATGCCGACCAAGTTTGTTTTTTGGGCTAGTCCCATTTATCTGCATTTGGCCCATAACCCTCTAAACCCTTCCCATCCACACATGTCTAAATGTATTTTAAGTCATTATTATACCCAGTTCTATAGCTTCCTCTGGCAGCTTGTTCCAGATATGGACTATCCACTGAGTGAGACAATTGCCGCCAAGGTTCCTCTCAAATCTCTTCCCTTGAGGGTACGCCCTCTAGTTTTAGAATCCTCGACCCAGAGAAAAATTCAGTGAGCATTCACTTCATATGAAGAAAGACTGGATAGACTCGGCTTGTACTCGCTGGAATTTAGAAGATTGAGGGGGGATCTTATAGAAACTTACAAAATTCTTAAGGGGTTGGACAGGCTAGATGCAGGAAGATTGTTCCCGATGTTGGGGAAGTCCAGAACAAGGGGTCACAGTTTAAGGATAAGGGGGAAGTCTTTTAGGACCGAGATGAAAACGTTTTTTTTCACACAGAGTGGTGAATCTGTGGAATTCTCTGCCACAGGGGGTAGTTGAGACCAGTTCATTGGCTATATTTAAGAGGGAGTTAGATGTGGACCTTGTGGCTAAAGGGATCAGGGGGTATGGAGAGAAGGCAGGTACGAGATACAGAGGTGGTGGGTGTATGGAACGAGCTGCCTGAGGAAGGAGTTGAGGCAGGGACTATTGCAACGTTTAGGAAACACTGTTAGGTACATGGAAGTCATTGTTAGGTACATGGATAGGACAGGTTTGGAGGGACATGGGCCAAATGCAGGCAAGTGGGACCAGTGTAGCTGGGACACGTTGGCCGGTGTTGTTATGCTCTGGGGCACACAGGAACTGGACTCAAACGCACGACTGTTATGCTCTGGGGCACACAGGAACTGGACTCAAACGCACGACTCACACACAAGAGTCAATTTGGAGAAAATAAAGGCGTTCTTTAATTTTCACATTAAAGAACACTGCGATTCGAACCAAAAACTCTAAACTTACTCAGCTACAAAAACATTAGTTACAAACATTACTTACTGGCTATACTACGACCGAGAGCACATGAATCACAATACGAACTGGCACAGGACAAAGGGAGGCGTGGACTATATATACATGAGGTAAGGGCACACAGGTGGAAACAATCAAGGCGGGGCTGACAATTACAATGGCAGGAAGTCAAGGGACCTGAAATGAGAATCTAAACACAGAACATGACACAAGACTAACAGATCTGACGGGACATTACAGGTGTGGGCAAGTTGGGCCGAAGGGCCTGTTTGCACGCTGTATGACTCTACGACTCTATGCTGCCTGCCCCGCAGAGTTACTCCAGCATTTTGTGTCTACCTTTGAACCAAGGATAATATGGTCTGAGTCTTAAGGAGGCCCCTTAGCAGAAGCATCCACGTCGCGGGACTGGAAACTGGAACAGTCCTGAGCTAATTCTGCTACCACCATCATCTATTGTACAAGTGAGGGCTCCCACTGATTGTCGCCAGAAGCTTGCGCCATTTTCAGGACGGACGATGACAGTGATGCAACATTTGAAACCTGGATGATGGACACCAAAGAAAAAGAAGTCTTAAGCAGAATAATCTCAAAAGTAAACTCCTCAGAAAAATATTTTGGAGTACAACCTTTGGCTAAAGGGGAAAAGGGGGTTTCTTCAATCCCACTTCGAAAGCTCTCCCACAGTGGAGTTTACTTTGTGTCATATGTAGGACCGAGTCGATGACAGATGATTGATGTGATTAATGAACTGTACAATTACCCCAGCAGGAGATAGACTGTGGTCTTTTATCACCCATCAGTTTTGATGTTTCATAGTTCAGGTACGGGAGAGTAAATTACATGCTCCTCACTGTCTCGGCTGAGACAAGCTCACTTAGCGTTGAGAACTAAAACCTGGATGCTCCTGTGTGGATCAGAACCAAAGCACATGCTGCTTTGTCCCACTGCGCCAAAACCATCAGCAGGTTCTGCCTCTTTAGCACCAAAGCCACTGAATCATTAGTAAATGACTGTGCTAAAATCTGTCATTGTCGTAGGATCCATGAGGTTTGAGAGATGATGGATTTGCAAGCAAGATGGTGCTGCTGATCAGCTTGAGTTGTAGATTCAGTCATAGTTGTAGTGTCATACAGACGTGGAGACATAGAGTCATAGAGACATAGACATAGAGCCATAGAGTCATAGAGACATAGAGCCATAGAGTCATAGAGACATAGAGCCATAGAGACGGAGAGACATGGAGACAGAGAGACATAGAGTCATAGAGTCATAGAGATGGAGAGACATAGAGACATAGAGACATAGAGTCATAGAGTCATGGAGACAGAGAGACATAGAGACATAGAGACATAGAGTCATAGAGTCATAGAGACGGAGAGACATGGAGACAGAGAGACATAGAGTCATAGAGTCATAGAGATGGAGAGACATGGAGACATAGAGACATAGAGATATAGAGTCATAGAGACGTGGAGACATAGAGACAGAGTCATAGACATAGAGCCATAGAGTCATAGAGACAGAGAGACATAGAGTCATAGAGTCATAGAGACATAGACATAGAGTCATAGAGTCGGAGAGACATAGAGACAGAGAGACATAGAGACATAGTGATATAGAGTCATAGAGACATAGACATAGAGCCATAGAGACATAGACATAGAGCCATAGAGACGGAGAGACCTAGAGACATAGAGTCATAGAGACATAGAGTCATAGAGATGGAGAGACATAGTGATATAGAGACATAGAGACATAGTGATATAGAGACATAGAGACATAGACATAGAGTCATAGAGACATAGACATAGAGTCATAGAGATGGAGAGACATAGAGTCATAGAGACATAGAGACATAGTGATATAGAGTCGTAGTCAAAGAGACAAAGACAGTCATAGAGTCATAGAGTCATAGAGTCATAGAGACATAGAGACAGAGTCATAGAGACATAGAGGCATAGAATCATAATCATACAGCACGGAAACAGGCCCTATGGCCCAACCTGCCTCACTGCCCAACATGTCCCATCTACACTAGTCCCACCTGCCTGCGTTTGGCCAGTGTCCCTCTAACCCAGTCTAAACTATTTGATGTACAGAGGTAGCACACTGATGGCGAGGCTATGTTTTCAACCAGCATAATTATGAACCAACAATGGAAACTATATTGTGCACAGAAATGTTTACCAGGGAGGAATCCTAAGGAGCTGCCAGGTGGACGGATGCAGGAACACGTACAATCCATCCACTATAATCTGCGAGGTTGATGTTAAAATGTAACCCGCATTGTAGCAGCATCTCTACATTCTATTAATGCCATCTCAGTGATGTGTCATGACCGGACAAGAAAGCCAGTGTTAAATAGCCAAGCGCAAGCTTACACCATCAAACCCCAGCTTTAGAGGGCAGATCCCTCCAAACCAGAATTACTGCCAGTATCATGAAGATTATTATAGTTTAGTTGATTGTCACGTGTGCAGAGGTACAGTGAAAAGCTTTCGTTGCGTGCCATCCAGTCAGTGGAAAGACAATGCATGATTACAATCGAGGCATTTACAGTGTATAGATACATGATATGGGAATAACATTTAGTGCAAAGTAAAGCCAGCACTCATGAGGTAGATAGTAGTTCAGGACTACTCCCTGATTGTGGCAAGTATAGATTATTCTGCTCATATTTAAATTAAATACGTGGAATTCTGCCACAGAAGACAGTGGAGGCCAATTCACTGGATGTTTTCAAGAGAGAGTTAGATTTAGCTCTTAGGGCTAATGGAATCAAGGGATATGGGGAAAAAGCAGGAACGGGGTACTGATTGCTGATGATCAGCCATGATCATATTGAATGGCGGTGCTGGCTCGAAGGGCCGAATGGCCTACTCCTGCACCTATGTTTCTATGTAACACTATGTTCCTGCAAGGTAACAATCTCAGGTGTGATTACCTGGAACACCTTGAGGATTTCCACTCTCTCCCGCTCACCATCTAATTTCGCCCAAAAGCTGTCAGCTTTTTGGTTTCCAACTTAGGTTCCATAATTACACAGCTTGTCGTGGACCTCTGAGTAACCTCTGACGTTTCTTTTGTTACATTGCATGTGCTTCCGCCTGGTCCCTGCAGCTGACATCGAAGCAACTGTTCTCCCTATTAAACTGAAAGCTTCATAACACTAACTGGCTGCCTGCCTCATCCCCATAATCATCAGGTCTCTCTCTGCCTTGCTGCAAGAACAAAAATTATCCTGACCTATTAAAGCAAATTCAATGCATATTAATCCCCCATTAGTTAGACAGAGTGAGACTTCACAGAGAGACGGTTTTATCCTCTCTCTTATTTCCCGGTATATTCGAATATCAAATCTGCTCCTTCCTTTGATTTGCATCATTAATAATCTTTCATTTAACAGGATCAGTGGAGCTCCCACGCTGAGACCTACAGTTTCGTTCAATGCGCATTGTCCTCATGTTTCTGTTCTTCTATCGTGTATTTTTCATGATTCATCTCAGAAATATTTCTCAATGTGCGCCCCAGACCTCACTGAGGGGGACACAGCAAGAGGATCTTCTGGCCATTTTGACTTTGACGTATTCCCACAATGATCCAGCTTTCTGTCAGGGGTGAACTCCCCCTTTTCCAAAGCCAGGTCCAATAGAGCCACTTCAAAGAAATCTGTGATGTTCAGTAACAGTGTAACGAGTATGGAAGTCGGGAGGTCATGCTGCAGTTATATAAGGCGTTGGTGAGGCCTTTATTTGGAGTATTGTGTTCAATTCTGGGCCCCGTGCTGCAGGAAAGATATTGCCAATTTGCAAGGGGTGCAGAGAGGACTTATAAAGATGTTGTCAGGACTCGAGGATCCGAGCTGCAGGGAGAGGTTGAGCAGGTTGGGACTGAAGTGTGTTCAGTTTTGGTCTCCCTGCTGTAGGAAATATGCCATTAAGCTGTTAAAGGTGCAGAGAGGAGTTACGAGGATGTTGCCAGGACTTGAGACCCTGAGCTTTTGGGTGGGATTGAGCGGGCTGGGACTTTAGTTCTTGGAGCGCAGGAGTGATCTTTTCGAGGTGTACTAAATCCCTTTATATTCCCCTATCTATTCCGCTCATAATGATATGGTGTCCAATTCACTGCCGTGGGTATAAAGCCAATAGAGTTGACTGAGGCTGACAATTCCAAAGAGAAAGTACTAATATTCAGAGTTAAGTTTAGATTCCATTCATAGAACGGCCTTTCTTCCATAGCCGCCTCCCAAGGCCTTAGAGTCACCTAGTATGGAACCAGGCCCTTCGGCCCAACCCCTCCATGCCGACTAAGATGCAACCATCTCATTTGACTCTGCCTGGCCACGATCCCTCCTATCCATGTACCTATCCAAATGTCTTTTAAATGTTGTACCTGCCTCAATTACTTCCTCCGGCAGCTCGTTCCATTTACCCCACTGCTCTCTGATTGAAAAAGTTGCCCCTCAGGTTCCGATTAAATCTTCTCAATGTGCACATCTGACCTTAAACCTGTCCAATAGTTCTTACTTCCACTACCCTGGGAGTGAATGCACAGGGTAGTAAAAAAGTGCATTCACCCTTATTCCCCTTATACATTGAAAACGTCAATGAATTGGACACTATATCTTTTTTTTTGCACTTCCCCCCCCCCCCCTTCCCCCCTTTTTTGCACTTCCCCCTTTTTTTCCCTTCCCCCCCCCTTTGTTGTTTTCATTTCTCCGTGATTTATTTATATATTTGATAGCATCGATATGGAAGCGACGTTCAAAAATCTCGTCGTACTTGTACAATGACAATAAAAGATATTGTACTGTATTGTATGGTATATTTCACGCTGTAACAAACCCCATGCACATCAGATCGTCGTGGCTGTCCCTCGAGGTCGAGAATGATGGTCTACGTTCCGTTGTAGCGATTGAATCAAGTCTTCACCGCTTCCGCGCCGGTTCTTGACGAGGAGCTTCCAGCCGTCACGTGGCCTGCTGCCGTCACCCTTCCCCCATCGCCGAAAGTCTTGAGTGAAGTTTTGTGCGGCTCACAGCACAAAGACGCCTGTGCGAGTGTTTGTTTAGATTTAGATTTAGATTTAGATTTAGAGATACAGCGCAGAAACAGGCCTTTCGGCCCACCGGGTCCGCGCCGCCCAGCAATCCCCGCACACTAACACTATCCTACACCCACTAGGGACAGTTTTTACATTGCCCAGCCAATTAACCTACATACATGTACGTCTTTGGAGTGTGGGAGGAAACCGAAGATCTCGGAGAAAACCCACGCAGGTCACGGGGAGAACGTACAAACTCCGTACAGACGGCGCCCGTAGTCAGGATCGAACTTGAGTCTCCGGCGCTGCATTCGCTGCAAGGCAGCAACTCTACCGCCGCGTCACCGTGCCGCCCTTTAACGGCCGTGCCGTTTAAAGTGTACTTGATGTTGCACTCCAAGAAGCACACGGTCCTTCACAAATCAATCAACTAATTCCAATGTCAAGGGAACCAAGACGGTTGGAGCTGATAGATCTGTTGCAGCCTTTATCCGCCTTCACAGCCGTTGAGTTCAAGATAACTTTGACCACCTGGTCCGCTGTTGAGGTCTTCGAGGTTGGATCGTTCTTAGTCTGGACCCTCATCCTCGACCTTACCGCCATGGGTGGCCCCACCAGAAGCTCGTGCTTCCGACGGCATCGCTCTCAGAATCATGGGGGCACGCAAGCCTCTTCACCACGACAAGGTGAACGATCAGAAGAGCGATCACAACATCTTGTATACACTGGAATTTAGAAGGATGAGAGGAGATCTTATCGAAACGTATAAGATTATTAAGGGGTTGGACACGTTAGAGGCAGGAAACATGTTCCCAATGTTGGGGGAGTCCAGAACAAGGGGCCACAGTTTAAGAATAAGGGGTAGGCCATTTAGAACGGAGATGAGGAAAAACTTTTTCAGTCAGAGAGTTGTGAATCTGTGGAATTCTCTGCCTCAGAAGGCAGTGGAGGCCAATTCTCCGAATGCATTCAAGAGAGAGCTAGATAGAGCTCTTGAGGATAGCGGAGTCAGGAGGTATGGGGAGAAGGCAGGAACGGGGTACTGATTGAGAATGATCAGCCATGATCACATTGAATGGTGGTGCTGGCTCGAAGGGCCGAATGGCCTCCTCCTGCACCTATTGTCTATTGTCTATTGTCTATTATCAGATAAAGAGTCAGGAAATGAAAGTGGCTCAGATGTGTGGGTGTTACAGCATCTGGCCCAAGATAAACCATGGTCATTTGCAATCCATAAATCATTCACAAATAATTTTCAATACATAATAAGAGGGCCGGATAAATTCCGAACACAATGACGCAGTTCAAACCTGCTCCAATGAAGCGGATCTTGGGATGAAAGCAAAATGCTGTCGTGAGTCTCACAGATTAATTTAACCTGCCTTTGACTTCTTCGGTGTTATCTTAGTGCTTTTCAGGCTCAATTTCAACGAGAACAAAAGATCAGCATATTACCTGGAAGAGACTTTACTTAAATCGATCGTTATAAGAAAATGCAGTTTTTGGCATAATAGTTTGAATATTTTTCCGCTGACAAGTTTGACAGCTGGTTAAGCTGAAGCCTTCAGTTTGGAGGAACTTCTGCATACCTGATTAGCCCTAGAGATTTTATTAAAAGTCATTTATGATAAGTTTGAACCCACAGAGGGCCATGCGTGATACGATGGGCCTTAATTGAGAAAACTCACATGAAGGCCTCTCTTCCCCAATCTCCTGCTCCCCGCGATGGGTGAAGATCGTGAGGTGCATTAGATAACTAATGCATGCGGGAGATGATTGAGAGAGGGCAATACTGGGGCTGGATGGAGAAACAGTTAGTCTAGAGTTACAGCGTGGAAACAGGCCCTTCGGCTAACCGAGTCCGCGCCAACTAGGGTTGCCAACTTCCTCACTCCCAAATACGGGACAAGGTGACATCACCGCCCCATGTGATGGCCACGTGCTCCCGCTCCACCAATGGTGGCCGCCCGTCCCTGGCCGCTGGCTGGGTGAGGTCACGTGGGGCGCGGGGGGGGGGTGACTTCACCCTTTGTCCCTTCTTTGGGAGTGAGGAAGTTGGCAACCCTGCTAATACGGGACAAGGGCGGACCCGTACCGGACTAACCAATTTAGCCCAAGACACGGGTTGTCCCGGCTGATACGGAACAGTTGGCAATCCTAGCGCCAACCAGGCTGATCTATCTTTCCCATTCTCCTGCCTTCCCACCCATAACCTCCGTCACCCTTACTGAGCAAGAATCTGTCCGTCAAAAGGAGTTGAGTATAGGAGCAAAGAGGTCCTTCTGCAGTTGTACAGGGCCCTAGTGAGACCGCACCTGGAGTACTGTGTGCAGTTTTGGTCTCCAAATTTGAGGAAGGATATTCTTGCAATTGAGGGCGTGCAGTGTAGGTTTACTAGGTTAATTCCCGGAATGGCGGTACTATCATATGTTGAAAGACTGGAGCGACTAGGCTTGTATACACTGGAATTTAGAAGGATGAGAGGAGATCATATCGAAACGTATAAGATTATTAGGGGGTTGGACACGTTAGAGGCAGGAAACATGTTCCCAATGTTGGGGGAGTCCAGAACAAGGGGCCACAGTTTAAGAATAAGGGGTAGGCCATTTAGAACTGAGATGAGGAAAAACTTTTTCAGTCAGAGAGTTGTGAATCTGTGGAATTCCCTGCCTCAGAAGGCAGTGGAGGCCAATTCTCTGAATGCATTCAAGAGAGAGCTGGATAAAGCTCTTAAGGATAGCGGAGTCAGGGGGTATGGGGAGAAGGCAGGAACGGGGTACTGATTGAGAATGATCAGCCATGATCACATTGAATGGCGGAGCTGGCTCGAAGGGCCGAATGGCTTCCTCCTGCACCTATTGTCGATTGTCTATTGTCTATTGCCCATTTGGTTTAAAATGGAATTTGACAACTGCAAACCATGTCCCACGGCCATGCGTCTCATTCAGTGCTGCTCGGATTTCGCATCTCGGGCCCGCTGGACCCACACTGCTGTCCCATTATCCTGTACTTTTACCACGAGCTCACCCGTTCCTTCTCTCCAGCGATGCTGCCCGTCCCGCTGAGTTACTCCAGCATTTTGCGCCTCTCTTCGGTTTAAAACCGGCATCTGCAGTTCCTTCCTACACTTTAACCGCTAGCTCAGAGCAACAGCACAGAAAGCCAAAGTTGTATTATTATTTTAAAAATCAGCTTGCAAATAAGTTGGTGGGGGGTCAAAGTTTCAGAATCTGGAATGTGCAGGGAGTTGTTTGAGAACATTGCCTTTTCTGTGAGACGTGAAATGTCACAAAGATCTCTACTTCAGTATACATTTCATTGGTTTACAATGACATTTTACTGAGTAGTGAATTACATGATTACTTGCAGGGAAAAATAATTATGTCTTCACAATAGAGGCGGCCCCAGGTTATGAAGGCCTGACTTGTGGAAACCCATACATGTTAATGAGCTTTGTAATATTATTCAACTCAAAGGTCCAGTATATTTACACAAACATTCGTTCCTACGAATAGCAGAACTAGTGTCCTCTCTCTCCACTTTGAGTAACTGTTCTTTCTTATCAGGCCAATGTGCAACAGGCCACTTGGCCCATCTCGCCCATGCCAACCAAGATGCCAAAATGGCGGGACTGTCGTATGTTGAAAGGCTGGAGCGATTGGGCTTGTATACACTGGAATTTAGAAGGATGAGGGGGGATCTTATTGAAACATATAAGATAATTAGGGGATTGGACACATTAGAGGCAGATAACATGTTCCCAATGTTGGGGGAGTCCAGAACAAGGGGCCACAGTTTGAGAATAAGGGGTAGGCCATTTAGAACGGAGATGAGGAAGAACTTTTTCAGTCAGAGGGTGGTGAAGGTGTGGAATTCTCTGCCTCAGAAGGCAGTGGAGGCCAGTTCGTTGGATGCTTTCAAGAGAGAGCTGGATAGAGCTCTTAAGGATAGCGGAGTGAGGGGGTATGGGGAGAAGGCAGGAACGGGGTACTGATTGAGAGTGATCAGCCATGATCGCATTGAATGGCGGTGCTGGCTCGAAGGGCTGAATGGCCTACTCCTGCACCTATTGTCTATTGTCTATTGTCTATTGCCCCAGTTATCTGGTTTCATTTGTGTTTTGCCTCTCAACCTTTCCTATCCATCAACCTGTCCAATTGTCCTTTAAATGTTATTGTGGTACATGCCTCTGGCAGCTCGTTCCATATACCCACCACCCTCTGTATGAAAAGGTTGTCCTTCATAGTACAAAAGTTGTCCTATGGGGTAAGGAGGGAGAGATAGATCAGCCATGATTGAATGGTGGAGTAGACTTGATGGGCCGAATGGCCTAATTCTACTCCTATCACTTATGATCTTATGAAAACTACCTGTCTCGTTCTTGATCCCCATATATAGGTATCCTCCTCATGTTTTTATAATCTCTGTAAGATCACCCCTCAGCCAAAGAATAAACTCCTAGCCTATCCAACCCCCCCCTGTAACTCAGACCCCAAAGTCCTGGTAACACCCTTGTAAATCCTCTCTGCTCCATTTCCAGCTTAACAGCATCTTCCCTACAGTGGGGTGACCAGAACTGAGCCTAATACTCCAAGTACGGCCTCAGTGTAAGTCATGTGCAGCTGTAATGTCACATCCCAACTTCCACACTCATTATCTGTTGGCCCAACCATATTGCCCCGCTCGGTGGCGCAGCGATAGAGTTGCTGCTTTACAGCACCGGAGACCCAGGTTCGATTCCGACTACGGGTGCTGTCTGCACGGAGTTTGTACGTTCTCCCCGTGACCTGCGTGGGTTTTCTACGTGACCTTCGGTTTCCAAAGACCTACAGGTTTGAAGGTTAATTGGCTTGGTATAAAAAATGTAAATTGTCCCCCAGTGTGTGTAGGATAGTGTTAATGTGTGGGGATTCGTCGGTCGATGCGGACTCTGGTGGGTTCTGTTCTGTTTCTGCGCTGGTATCTCTGAACTGAACTTGTTGCCCATAGACATGCAATTAGCACTAATTCAGCATCGGTAACCAGAGACTAATTCCTGCTCCCCGTGGTCCGAGGATTGTTCACTCCATAATTCCAGGAACTATTGAAAGACAACACAATGTCAACCAAAACATTAAAATGGCAGCTCGCTAGCATTTAGTCACCGGATAGAAACCAACAAGGATGGACATCTAAATTTTATGAACCAATCTAAATTCTGGAAGATCACATTTGTACCAAGCATTTTTAGCAATGATAATGACATATAATTTATAAATACATTTATATAATGGCATATCATTTCATTGATATAAAACGGAAAATGACAGCCATCTCACCCACAAATCATAGAAATTTATCAATACCGTTATTTCACTGCGAGGATGTTCTGAATCGTTTCTGTTTGTCGAATCATTTTCGATTTCCATTGTATTCAGGGGAACATTGCGATAGGCTAATTCTTCACTTTAATGGCGATCAGTCTGCGCTAAGACTCTTCTCAATTTATATCCGACAATTTTTAATCATGCAGTAATGTGAACTTATGTGGTTCATCTTGACTTCATGTTCTGGAAGAGTGATTGCGATTGCGATCTCCAAAGATTTGAACTGCCAAATTATGAAAAACTAGAGGAGAATAACAGTGTATAGTTTAGTTTAGTTTCGTTTAGAGATACAGCGCAGAAACAGGCCCTTCAGCCCACCACGTCCGTACCGACCAGCCATCCCCACACATTAACACTATCCTACACACACCAGGGACGATCTACACTTATACCGAGTATACAAACCCAATCCAATTAACCTACAAAGCTGTACATCTTTGGATTGTGGGAGGAAACTGAAAATCTTGGAGAAAACCCACTTGCTCACGGGGATTACGTACAAACTCTGTACAGAGAGCACCCTTAGTCAGGATCGAACCCGGGTCTCTGGCGCTGTAAGGCAGCAACTCTACCGCTGCGCCACCGTGCCACACTTGTAACAAAGGAACATAAAGGAATCTGGTCCTTCATGCCTGCTCCATAATTCATAGTTATACAGCTCGGAAACGGCCCAACCTGTCCTTGGTGACCAGGGTATCTATGCAAGCTAATCCCATCTCCTTGTCAAAGGCCCAAATCTCTCTCAACCTTTTCCATTCACATCCCTGTCCAAAGCCTTTTAAACATTGTAACCTGCCTCTACAGGTTCCTCACGGTTCATTCCGTATACCCACCACCCTTTGCTTTGTTTAGTTTAGAGATCCAGCGCGGAAACAGGCCCTTCGGCCCACCGAGCCAGCACTGACCAGTGATCCCCGCACATTAACACGATCCTACACAGACTAGGGACAATTTTAAATTTACACCAAGCCAATTAACCTACAGACCTGTACGTCTTTGGAGTGTGGGAGGAAACCGGAGCACCCGGAGAAAACCCACGCGGGTCACGGGGAGAACGTACAAACTCCGTACAGACAGCACCTGTGGTCAGGATCGAACCCGGGTCTCTGGCGCTGTAAGACAGCAACTCTACCACTGTGCCACTGTTTGCTGCCCACGGTGTAACAATGGTACATTACACGTCTCTTTAAATTTATTCTCCACTCACTGGTTTCTCCCACAAGCCAAAGACATGTGGGTAGGTAGATTACTTGGCCACCAACTTGCCCCGAGGGTGCAGATAATAGACAATAGACAATAGGTGCAGGAGGAGGCCATTCGGCCCTTCGAGCCAGCACCGCCATTCAATGTTATCATGGCTGATCATGGCCGATCATGGCTGAGTGGTTGAATCTCGGGGAAGGACTGTGGGGGGTATGGGGGACAATAAGAAAATGGGATTAATTTTATGATTAGTGTAAATGTCCGCCTGATATTTGGCACAGACTCAGAGGACTAAAGAACCTTCTTCTGTGCTGCAATATCCATGATTCTATGACTTCCTTTTCATTTCTATCTGTACCTTCCTAAACCTTGAGCACCTGAGAATATTTAGTTCTCAGCTTCAGTCATTCTGCAGCCATTTATCATAACAGCACTGAGATCATATCTGTTTACTGCTAATGGTGCCATTAATTCACTTACCTTGTTGTAAAAGCTGTGAGCATTCAGATCCGGCGCTATTTTTCTGTACTTTAACCACATTTGCTGCCTGGCACTATTTTTGCCAAGCATTTCCGTCATTTTTTAGATTTTTTAGATTTAGAGATACAGCGCGGAAACAGGCCCTTCGGCCCACCGGGTCCGTGCCGCCCAGCGATCCCCGCACATTAACACTAACCTACACACACTAGGGACAATTTTTACATTTGCCCAGCCAATTAACCTACAAACCTGTACGTCTTTGGAGTGTGGGAGGAAACCGAAGATCTCGGAGAAAACCCACGCAGGTCACGGGGAGATCGTACAAACTCCGTACAGACGGCGCCCGTAGTCAGGATCGAACCTGAGTCTCCGGCGCTGCATTCGCTGTAAGGCAGCAACTCTACAGCTCCAGCACCATCTCGCTCTCTCTCCTTCTTGAATTCACATTGAGGCTCCCAACCTGTTACTGGGCTAGCTTTAACCCTCATCGAGCATAGCACAGCACAGGAACTGGCCCTTCGGCCCACAATGTCCATGCCGAACGAGAAGCCAAGTTAAATTAATCTCACTGCCTGCACGTGATCCGTGTGTCAGAGGTCATGGGGAGAACGCAGGAGAATGGGGTGAGGAGGGAGAGATAGATCAGCCATGATTGAATGGCGGAGTTTACTGGATGGGCTGAATGGCCTAAATCTACTCCTATCTCTTAAGATCTTACGATCCTATGATCCTTTCCCTGCATATCCATGTGCCTATCCCAATGACTCATACATTCCACTGTCGTATCTGCCTCCACCACCATTCCAGCACGTTCCAGGCACCAAACACCTCTGTGTAAAAAAAACGTGGCCCGCACATCTCCTTTAAACTTTGCCCCTCTCCCCTTGGGGCTATGCCCTCTAATCGTTGACATTTCCATCCTTGGAAAAAAGGTTCTGTGTGCAGCTTTGGTCTCCAAATTTGAGGAAGGATATTCTTGCTATTGAGGGCGTGCAGCGTAGGTTCACTAGGTTAATTCCCGGAATGGCGGGACTGTCATATGTTGAAAGACTGGAGCGACTAGGCTTGTATCGAAACGTATAAAATTATTAAAGGGGTTGGACACATTAGAGGCAGGAAACATGTTCCCAACTAAGATGAGGAAAAACTTTTTGAGTCAGAGAGATGTGAATCTGTGGAATTCTCTGCCTCAGAAGGCAGTGGAGGCCAATTCTCTAAATGCATTCAAGAGAGAGCTAGATAGAGCTCTTAAGGATAGCGGAGTCAGGGGGTATGGGGAGAAGGCAGGAACGGGGTACTGATTGAGAATGATCAGCCATGATCACATTGAATGGCGGTGCTGGCTCGAAGGGCCGAATGGCCTACTCCTGCACCTATTGACTATTGTCTATTGTTCTGGCTGTCTACACTATCCATGCCTCTCATAATTGTATATACATCTATCAGGTCTCCACTAACCTCCGACGCGCCAGAGAAAACAGCTTTCACCATCCACACTCAATTCCTGCCCCTTCGCCCGTTTCTCAAGATGGCAGCTTGTAACTTAGGTACATGGCTGCTTATTTGTCCTGATGCTCTTTAGATCAGTAAGGGGCTGTAAATGTTAAAAATAATCCTTTTATCTTTATCATGTATTTGTACACTGCGGACGGCTCGACTGTAATCATACATTCTCTTTCCGCTGACTGGTTAGCACGCAACACAAACTTTTCACTGTACACGTGACAATAAACTAGACTAAACTAAACTAACTAACTACGTGTAGGAAGGAACTGCAGATGCTGGTTTACACCGAAGGTTTACATCAAAATGATGGAGTAACTCAGCGGGACAGGCAACGTCTCTGGAGAGAAGGAATGGGTGACGTTTCGGGTCGAGACCCTTCTTCAGACTGAAGAAGAAGGGACTCGACCCAAAACGTCACCCATTCCTTCTCTCCCGAGATGCTGCCGGACCTGCTGAGTTACTCCAGCATTTTGTGAATAAATACCTTCGATTTGTACCAGCATCTGCAGTTATTTTCTTAACTAACTAACTCGCCTGGACCAGTTGGAGGTCCATGCGCTGGGCATTGTTCAATTCTGCTGAAGCATTTTCGCTGCCAAATGGCTATTTAATACGGGGTAGTCAGCTAATGTGCAAAATTGCTTGAAAACAGATATTTTCTCTGAACATTCAGCATGAATCTTTCCATTAAGGAGACATCAGTGGAAATTAGGATTTGCCTTCTGTTGCAAACTAGCTAATGGCACTCCATTATTGCTTTTGTTGGAAATAAGCCCGCAATTATCGCCAGCCAGTCTGTGGGATGCGTGCGACGTGGAGAGTCCAGTACACGCTGAGGTCCATCATCACTTGCACTGATCAGCTCAACTCCATGGTGATTTACTTTGGACCTTACAAACAATCCAGGATGTGGCATTCTTTCAGCAGAGAACGACATCATCTATGGCTCTCCATCAGAACATTTAATAGATACTGCACCTTATGGAAACACTTTAAACCCAAGCCGTGAAGAAAATGCATTCAATTACCGTTAATGTTTTATTTCAGGTACAGTTTAAACAGTTGCTTTAGTTTATAGTGAATTTTATGACCTGCCAAGCCATGCAGTCATGCCTATTGGAGGTATGGTGGGTTAAAATACGAGCCATAAAACCATAGAGCACAGAAAACGAGCCTTCGTCCGAGTCAATGGAGAGTTTTAAGGCAGAGTTTGGCAGATTCCGGAATTGTCTAGTTTAGTTTTGTTTAGAGATACAGCGTGGAAACAGGCCCTTCGGCCCAGCGAGCCCGTGCCGACCAGCGATCCCCGCACTGGAACGTACTGCCAGGGGTGGTGGTGGAGGTAGATCTGATGGTGACATTGAAAAGTTATTTAGATAGGCACAGTTCCAAAATGGGGGATGGGAGGGGATATGGATCACGTGCAGGCTGGTGTGATTAATTTAACTTGGCATCATGTTCAGCACAGACATTGTGGGCTGAAGGCCATTTTCCTGTGCTGTACCGTTCTAAGTTCCATCTCTTTCCATTATCACAAGTCTTCCTTTCAAAGTATTCAGCGGTAAAATGGACCAGTGGGATATTTGGCCAAATTTCCAACTGGTCTATTGCCTGCTGAATGTATTTCTCCCCTCTCTCTCTGCACTATCATTTTGCACAGCTCTGATTAAGCGTGGGCGGCACAGTGGCACAGCGGTAGAGTTGCTGCCTTACAGCAAATGCAGCGCCGGAGACTCAGGTTCGATCCTGACTACGGGTGCGGTACTGTACGGAGTTTGTACGTTCTCCCCGTGACCTGCGTGGGTTTTCTCCGAGATCTTCGGTTTCCTCCCACACTCCAAAGACGTGCAGGTTTGTAGGTTAATTGGCTGGGCAAATGTAAAAAATGTCCCTAGTGGGTTTAGGATAGTGTTAATGTGCGGGGATCGCTGGGCGGCGCGGACCCGGTGGGCCGAAGGGCCTGTTTCTGCGCTGTATCTCTAAATATAAATCTAAAGGACAAACACAACAGACCAGAGATGCTGGGATCCTGAGCGAAATGCAATTTGCTGGAGGATCTCAGTGGGTCAGGGAGCATCTGATGAAAGGTCACCATCCTCAAGCATGAAGCCTCTCTCCCTCTCCACAGATGCTGTCGTCCCTGCCTCTGAAACATTACAATATTTTCTGTTTCATTTCTCTTTTTTAAACCCTCTTTCCTCTATAATTTCCCTCCCCTGTCTTCCGCATCTTTGGGGCGTCACAGTGGCTCAGTGGTTGAGTTGCTGCCGTACAGCGCCAGAGACCCGGGTTCGATCCTGATTACGGGTGCTGTCTGTACGGAGTTTGTACGTTTTCCTTGTGGCTGTGTGGGTTTTCTCCGGGTGCTCCGGTTTCCTCCCACACTCCAAAGACATACAGGTTTGCAGTTTAATTGGCTTGGGTAAAATTGTAAATTGTCCCTGGTGTGTAGGATAGTGGTAGTGTATTACCACTGATAGCTGGTCAGCGCAGACTCGGTGGGCCGAAGGGCCTGTTTCCACGTTGCATCTCTAACGTCTTAAGTCAAAAGTCCAAAATCTGATGTACACTCTGGTGTTGTTCGTCCTTCGGGTTCAAAGATGACCATGACTTCACTTTCAGTTGGAGGATTGGTGCCTGTGGGTCCGGAAGTGACTGGCGAGACCAATCCGGTCCCGGAAGGCACGCTAACACACGTAGGACACAAGTGGATGGGTGCTGCAGTGGAAGTGGAGGTAGCCCGGGCCTTGCGCGCGGTGCGTTTCCTCTGGGCCTCTGCAGTGCTTCTGTTCTCTGCTGCACGGGCTCCTGTGGTGAGCTTGCTACGCCAGGGTGGATGGTCCAGAGCAAGAGACTCCCAAGTGCTGAGGTTGATGTCCACGTCTTTGAGGGACACTTTGAGGCAGTCCTTAAACCGTTTCTTCTGTCCTCCTACTGAGTGCTTGCACTGACACAGTTCTCCGTACAGAAGCTGTTTTAGCAGTCGACTCTCGGGCATTCTGAAGACATGGCCTGCCCATCTGGCTTGGGCTTTCCGTAGGAGAGTGTGGACGCTGAAGGTCTACCGTGCAGTGGTACTCACCACTCTTCTCTATGCCAGTGAGACCTGGACTGTCTACAGCAGACATGCCAAACACCTCAACCACTTTCACTTGAGCTGCCTACGCAGACTCCTTCACAACAAGTGGCAGGACAAAATTCCCGACACAGAGGTCTCAGGACGGGCCGGAATCCCCAGCGCCCACACCCTCCTACACTCTATGCAGAGTTACATTGGCAGTTCTGTTAAAAATCTGGTGGGTGGGAAAAAGTGCCTGCAAAATTAGTGTCAAAGCAGAGAGAACATGATAGTCTTTCCATTCTGGGTCTAATTGGATGTTGAGTTGGCTTCTCCACCCACTAGAGGTGGCATTGCACGCTGGCACAACAGGACCAGCGAGAAAAATGAAAAGATCTGCTTTATGGAAATAGTCGGTGCTAAGCAAATTATAATAAATGCCATTGTAACATTCTGGAAAAAGAAGATTAAATTATACAGCCGTTCCTGGATTTGCAGAAGAGTTGCATTCCTGAATATATATTATTATGCAAAAATCCATAAATTAAGGCTTTTCTCATAAGTCTAATTGTAAACACTGCGTTTTCAAATTCCAGGAATTTCAGTCACAATAACGCTTAAATATACACAAATACAATCAGTTATGTTTTATGTTAAGATAATAAAAACATACATAACGTGCACAATGCACTGCCGGGGGTGGTAGTGGAGGCAGATATAAAGGTTGCATTTCAGAGACGTGTGTAGGCATTTGGATATGCATGGAATGGGAGGATATGAATTAAAGGCAGGTAGATATGAGAAGATCTTGGCTTCATGTTTGGCACAGATATTGTGGCATACAGTTGCTCCTGACATCTATATTATTATCTATACACTAAAACTCTCGTTTGTTATCTTGTTTGTGACTGAACTTCAGCCAAAACGGTACACGACAGCGCAACAGTTTTAGGCCCACCTTCCTCACCATTGTCACTTTAGTGATAATGCAAGTAGTTTTATTGAAATCGGTGTTATATTTTTTGTTATTCACATTTTAAAGTTTAAAAGGAGGGGAGGGGGGGGGGAGGAGGGAGGAGGGAGGGGGGAAGGGGGGAGTGGGGGAGAAGGGAGAGGGGAGGGGGGGTTGAGGAGAGAGGGGAGGGGGGGGGAGGACAGGGTGCTGCACCAATGCAGGAGAGATTTGGGCCCAACGGGTCCACATTGTCTAGTCTATCTATCTATATCTTCTATCTATCTTCTATATCTATCTATATCTATCTATCTATCTATCTATCTATCTATCTATCTATATAATACTAAAACTCTGCGGTCCAACATTCCGTATGTATGTATGTATATGTGTATGTACGGAAGATTACTTACAAACCCTACTCCTCCTAGACGGTACACCAAAGCGCTACGATTTTTGTACCGCCGTATTCACCATTAACCTGGGCAACTATTGTAAGTACTTTCGTTCAAATTGAAGCTACCTTTTTAAAGCTAGAGAGATATTAAAGTTTAAATTTTCATTTCTAACCCTTTTCTTCAAGGGGCTACATTTGTTTCCAAAAGTTTACAGAAAAGGATTTAGTTTTCAGCAAGGTTCAGCTTGTGACGGCGGCTACATTGTTTCGAAAAGCTTCCAAGAAGTCTTTTTTGTTATTGCAAGTCAAGTCAAGTCAAGTCAAGTCACTTTTATTTGTATAGCACATTTAAAAACAACCCACGTTGACCAAAGTACTGCACATCTGATTAGGAAAAAAACCCAAAACATCTGATTAGGAAAAAAAAAAAAAAAAGAAGGCTATAGTGGTCACTTGACATACACAGATCAGGAGGACAGAGTAAGAGTGGGGCTGGGGGAGGAGAGAATGGGGGGTGTGGGGACGGGCCCAACGGGCCCTCCCCAACGGGCACACTTGGAGAGTAAGAGTGGGGCTGGGGGAGGAGAGAATGGGGGGTGTGGGGACGGGCCCAACGGGCCCTCTTTTCCGGGCCCAACGGGCACACTTGGAGAGTAAGAGTGGGGCTGGGGGAGTGAGAATGGGGGGTGTGGGGACGGGCCCAACGGGCCCTCTTTTCTAGTATAATACTAAAACTCTGCGGTCCAACATTCCGTATGTATGTATGTATATGTGTATGTACGGAAGATTACTTACAAACCCTACTCCTCCTAGACGGTACACCAAAGCGCTACGATTTTTGTACCGCCGTATTCACCATTAACCTGGGCAACTATTGTAAGTACTTTCGTTCAAATTGAAGCTACCTTTTTAAAGCTAGAGAGATATTAAAGTTTAAATTTTTCATTTCTAACCCTTTTCTTCAAGGGGCTACATTTGTTTCAAAAAGTTTACAGAAAATCATTTAGTTTTCAGCAAGGATTTAGTTTTCAGCTTGTGACGGCTACATTGTTTCGAAAAGCTTCCAAGAAGTCTTTTTTGTTATTGCAAGTCAAGTCAAGTCAAGTCAAGTCAATTTTATTTGTATAGCACATTTAAAAACAACCACGTTGACCAAAGTACTGCACATCTGATTAGGAAAAAAAACCAAAACATCTTGGAGAGTAAGAGTGGGGCTGGGGGAGGAGAGAATGGGGGGTGTGGGGACGGGCCCAACGGGCCCTCCCCAACGGGCACACTTGGAGAGTAAGGGTGGGGCTGGGGAGTAAGAGTGGGGCTGGGGGAGTGAGAATGGGGGGTGTGGGGACGGGCCCAACGGGCCCTCTTTTCTAGCTTTTTGTACCGCCGTATTCACCATTAACCTGGGCAACTATTGTAAGTACTTTCGTTCAAATTGAAGCTACCTTTTTAAAGCTAGAGAGATATTAAAGCTTAAATTTTTCATTTCTAACCCTTTTCTTCAAGGGGCTACATTTGTTTCCAAAAGTTTCCAGAAAAGGATTTAGTTTTCAGCAAGGATTTAGTTTTCAGCTTGTGACGGCTACATTGTTTCGAAAAGCTTCCAAGAAGTCTTTTTTGTTATTGCAAGTCAAGTCAAGTCAAGTCAGTTTTATTTGTATAGCACATTTAAAAACAACCCACGTTGACCAAAGTACTGCACATCTGATTAGGAAAAAACAAACAAACATCTGATTAGGGAAAAAAAAAAAGAATGAAGGCTATAGTGGTCACTTGACATACACAGATCAGGAGGACGGGCCCAACGGGCACACTTGGAGAGTAAGAGTGGGGCTGGGGGAGGAGAGAATGGGGGGTGTGGGGACGGGCCCAACGGGCCCTCTTTTCCGGGCCCAACGGGCACACTTGGAGAGTAAGAGTGGGGCTGGGGGAGTGAGAATGGGGGGTGTGGGGACGGGCCCAACGGGCCCTCTTTTCTAGTATAATACTAAAACTCTGCGGTCCAACATTCCGTATGTATGTATGTATATGTGTATGTACGGAAGATTACTTACAAACCCTACTCCTCCTAGACGGTACACCAAAGCGCTACGATTTTTGTACCGCCGTATTCACCATTAACCTGGGCAACTATTGTAAGTACTTTCGTTCAAATTGAAGCTACCTTTTTAAAGCTAGAGAGATATTAAAGTTTAAATTTTCATTTCTAACCCTTTTCTTCAAGGGGCTACATTTGTTTCCAAAAGTTTACAGAAAAGGATTTAGTTTTCAGCAAGGATTTAGTTTTCAGCTTGTGACGGCGGCTACATTGTTTCGAAAAGCTTCCAAGAAGTCTTTTTTGTTATTGCAAGTCAAGTCAAGTCAAGTCAAGTCACTTTTATTTGTATAGCACATTTAAAAACAACCCACGTTGACCAAAGTACTGCACATCTGATTAGGAAAAAAACCCAAAACATCTGATTAGGAAAAAAAAAAAAAAAAGAAGGCTATAGTGGTCACTTGACATACACAGATCAGGAGGACAGAGTAAGAGTGGGGCTGGGGGAGGAGAGAATGGGGGGTGTGGGGACGGGCCCAACGGGCCCTCCCCAACGGGCACACTTGGAGAGTAAGGGTGGGGCTGGGGGAGGAGAGAATGGGGGGTGTGGGGACGGGCCCAACGGGCCCTCTTTTCTAGTATAATACTAAAACTCTGCGTTCGTATGTAGGGATGTATGTGTGTATGTACGGAAGTTTAACTTACAAACCCTACTCCTCCAAGACGGTACACCAAAGCGCTACGATTTTTGTACCGCCGTATTCACAATTAACCTGGGCAACTATTGTAAGTACTTTCGTTCAAATTGAAGCTACCTTTTTAAAGCTAGAGAGATATTAAACTTTAAATTTTCATTTCAAAGTTTAAATTTTCATTTCTAACCCTTTTCTTCAAGGGGCTACATTTGTTTCAAAAAGTTTACAGAAAAGCATTTAGTTTTCAGCAAGGATTTAGTTTTCAGCTTGTGACGGCTACATTGTTTCGAAAAGCTTCCAAGAAGTCTTTTTTGTTATTGCAAGTCAAGTCAAGTCAAGTCAAGTCACTTTTATTTGTATAGCACATTTAAAAACAACCCACGTTGACCAAAGTACTGCACATCTGATTAGGAAAAAAAACCAAAACATCTTGGAGAGTAAGAGTGGGGCTGGGGGAGGAGAGAATGGGGGGTGTGGGGACGGGCCCAACGGGCCCTCCCCAACGGGCACACTTGGAGAGTAAGGGTGGGGCTGGGGGAGGAGAGAATGGGGGGTGTGGGGACGGGCCCAACGGGCCCTCTTTTCTAGTATATCACTAAAACTCAGATCTTGTATATATATACAAGAAAGTTACCCTTCAGATTCCTATTAAATCTTTTCCCCTTCACCTTAAACCTGTGTCCTCTGGTCCTCGATTCACCTACTCTGGGCAAGAGACTCTGTGCATCTAACCGATCTATTCCTCTCTTCTATTAATTTTAACCAGCTTCTTCATATTATGGTTTACAGTGGCTGCCAGTTCTTAGAGGGCGTGCCATGCCCAGAATTACAAGGGTGTTTTGAAGGACAAACAAAACGAATGTTAACAAGTCACAACGTCAAGCAGAACTCCGCGACCTTTACGATTTTGACCAAGACACAATAGTGTGGGAGGATGTGAAAATACAATCTGGGCAGAGATTGATACGCACGTCCTTGGGTGAGAAAGGTTTCATAAGCTTGGGACTCCTAGCAGAAAGATTCACCGGTGTGTGGGTGGAAATTAGAGCATTCCCCTGGTGAGGATTTCCAATATTTCCCCCTTGTTCCCTTAAGAGAACGTATTCCTTCCTGACTGAAAACACTCCAGGAACTTTTCAAGAAAGATTACTTGTGGAAAAAATAATTTGGAGTGTGAAACACAATTACGAGCTGCTGAGGCTAACTTCAAAATAATTTAAACTTCAGATAAGAAACCAATGTCGTGGAGAAAGAATTTGGCCTTTGAAATCTTGCTGTTTGAAATTTATTTCACGGGTTTCGATCGTTTGGACTTAAATTAGATACGTCTCTCATGCTCAGTAAGAAAAATAAGTTACTGTCTCCTTGTTATACTACATGAATATCAGTGGAGATAACATGTCTCAAGATGGGTCCCAACCCGAAAAGTCGCCTCTTCATTGTCTCCAGGGATGCTGCCTGACCCGCTGAGTTACTCCAGCATTTTGTGTCTGTCTTGGGTGGAAATGTCTCTTTGACTGTTCCATCCAAACCATTGTTGGTGCAACTCAGCTGGTCAGGCAGCAACTCTGTTGGGTGTGGACAGGTGACCCTTCAGTCTGAAGAACAGTTCTGGCCAAAAACATCACTCATCCATGTCCACTAGAGATGCCGCCTGACCCACTGAGTTACTCCAGCACTTTGCGTTTAGCCAATATTACAGGTTGCATTTAACCCTACTGACCAAAGACAAAGGTCTACCCCATTATATCTGAGTACAAACTTAAACAGTGGTGAGACGTATATGCCAGCCTTTACAATAGACCAGGTAAAACGTTTAGGAGTTATTGATTGAGTGGTAAATTGTGCAGGACAGGATACTGGGAGAGCTTCATTGCTTTCTGCAGTGTTATGGAATATTTTATATCCATCTGAGATGGCAGCAAGGCCTTGGTTTAATTTGCCTGAACTACATAGTGTCAGACGAGCTCATGTGCTCAAGTGGAGATTGAAAGCATAATCCTTTGAATCAGATATGAGCGTTTTATCAATGCACCAAGGTGACATCTAACATGCCAAGGACACAAAGACAGACCTCAGTAACTCTGATAGTCTCGTTGAGTACATTTCTACCTCTCATGTTCTTCTCGTTATCGATAGCAGAAGAACAAACCTTCAGCTGAGATATCCTTGGCTGTAAACCAAAGACGTGGATTGACTAAACCAAGAGAGCGTCTCGGTGGCACAACGGTAGAGTTGCTGCCTTACAGCACCAGAGACCCCTGTTCGATCCTGACTACAGGTGCCGTCTGTACGGAGTTTGTACGTTCTCCCCGTGACCACGTGGGTTTTTGCCAGGTGCTCCGGTTTCCTCCCACACATACAGGTTTGTAGGTTAATTGGCTTTGGTAAAGATTGTAAATTGTTCCCTGTGTGTAGGATAGTGCTAGTGTATCGGGAGCGCTAGTTGGCAGGGACTCGGTGGGCCGAAGGCTTCGGCCATGTATCTCCAAACTAAATTAAACAAAAGGCAGATTCTAGAATAAAATCAAGATAATGATGGAAGTTTCAGATGATGGAAATTTCCATTTACAATCTCCTGCATGTATGTGAATATAATTTCCTTAACATAACTGGTCCACTAACACCAATCCACCAGTCCTTGTTACATTGGTGTAGTCCAGGAGAACTGTCCATCAACATAGACATCTTCAATCATAATCATAATCGTCATAATCATCATCATAATTTATCAGCCAAGCATGTTTTGCAAAATACGAGGAATTTGATTTGCCATACAAGACCCAGATACACAAGATGTGACATAAACATCCACCACATGGCTCCTCCACATTCCTCACTCTGATGGAAGGCAATAAACATAGAAACATAGAAAATAGGTGCAGGAGTAGGCCATTCGGCCCTTCGAGCCTGCACCGCCATTCAATATGATCATGGCTGATCATCCAACTCAGTATCCCGTACCTGCCTTTTCTCCATACCCCCTGATCCCTTTAGCCACAAGGGCCCCATCTAACTCCCTCTTAAATATAGCCAATGAACTGGCCTCAACTACCTTCTGTGGCAAAGAATTCCACAGATTCACCACTCTCTGTGTGAAAAAAAACTTTCTCATCTCGGTCCTAAAAGACTTCCCCCTTATCCTTAAACTGTGACCCCTTGTTCTGGACTTCCCGAACATCGGGAACAATCTTCCTGCATCTAGCCTGTCCAACCCCTTAAGGTAAAGTCTTACCTTCTTCCTTCCTTTTTCTTCCGCGGTCGGGGCGGTTGAACCATCCGCAGTCGGGGCGGTTGAACCATCCGCAGCCGCCGGTCGAAGCTCCCGCGATCGGGGCGGTCGAAGCACCTGCCGCTTGGAGCTTCCGAAGTCGGTCCCTAACCAAGGGATCGCGAGCTCCACCATGTTAAGTCCGCAGGCACCCGCGGTTGGAGATCCCAGTCGGTCCCCAGCAAGGGACCGTCAGCTCCACGATGTTAGGCCGCAGTGCGGACGGAGTTACGTCACGGAAAAAAGTCGCAGCTCAGTCGAGAAAAGAGATGTTAAAAGTTTCCCCCAACCCCCCCCCCAACTACCCCCCACATTATACAAAACTAAAGGTACACTAAAACATACATTTTACAACAAACTAAAAACAACAAAGAAGGAAAAAGACGAGACAGACCATTGTCAGCGAGGCAGCCATCATACGGCACCACCTTACTGTAGACTTTGGAGATACAGTGCAGAAAAAGGCCCTTCGGCCCATTGAATCCATGCTGACCAGTGATCACCCTCTTACACTAGCACTATCCTGCACACGAGGGACAATTTACAATTTTACCGAAGCCAATTAGCCTACAAAACCAGAGCACCTGAAGAAGACTCACGCAGTCACAGGGAGAACGTACAAACTCTGTGCAGAGAGCACCCATAGTCAGGATGGAGCAGGGGTCTCTGGCGCTGTACGGCAGCAACTCTACCCCAGCGCCATGGGCCCCCCCCATCAAAGGACAACAGCAGCCCACTGCCCTCACGGAGCAATACTTTCCATCCACCTTATTTTGTTTGCACCTTGAATGTAGATTAAGGCAAAGCAGATAAAAGGGTTCTTTAGGGAAAGAGATGCAGCTCTTACTCGGGACTTTGGAGCTGACCTCCCAGAAATTACTCTCAGCAGTTCGGCAGCCAGCTCACAAGCTGCCGGGTTCAATAGACTGGGAGCTGAGTGGACACCTACTGGCTAGTGCTACTGCTGAGATTAATGCCAATTGTATTCCAGTTAAAGGGTGTTAACGCCTTGCAGGCCAACAGCTTTGCAATCTTTAGTTATGTGACTGGTGAAATGCTTTTCCTTTCCAGACTACTTCTGACCAGGCATGAAGAACGTGGACATGATGGATGATGTGCGTTGAGAGTACACATAACCAGAGGGGTTGTGGTACTGAGGATAGTTTGTCACCGAGTCGCCATTCCCTCTAAAATGTGACTGCTTACGCCAAGCTCGTGTTACTTCAGATGTGGAACAAATAATAACCCAGTAGGAAGAAAAACATTGAGGCCATGCATCATGTGGACATTTCATCAGTGGAGGCTCTCTCACAGTTGAAGATGGAACGCACGTGATCAAAATCCACTTGTTATAGATTGTACGAGATGTTGGTGAGGCCATGCTTGGAGTATTGGGTTCAGTTTTTGGTTGTCCTGGAAAGATGCCATTCTCGGGGGTAAGAGTGCAGGGAAGGTTTACAAGACGGTTGTCGGAACTCGAGGGCCTGAGCTGGAGGGAGAGGTTGGACAATCTAAGACTTTATTCCTTGGAGCGCAGGAGGCTGAGGGGTGACCTCATTGAGGTGCATAAAACCATGAGGGGAACAGATAGGGTGAATGTACAGTCTTTTACCTAGGGCAGGGAAACCAAAAGCCAAAAGGTAGTCATGCCATAGTGAGGCTCACCAGAAATTGGAGGAACAGCACCTCATATTTCGCCTGGGCAGCTTGCAGCCCAGTGGTATGAACATCGACTTCTCCAACTTTAGATAGTTCCTCTGTCCCTCTCTTCCCCTCCCCCTTCCCAGATCTCCCTCTTTCTTCCTGTCTCCACCTATATCCTTCCTTTGTCCCACCCCCCTGACATCAGTCTGAAGAAGGGTCTCGACCCAAAACGTCACCCGTTCCTTCTCTCCTGAGATGCTGCCTGACCTGCTGAGTTACTCCAGCATTTTGTGAATAAGAACCAAAGCGCATAGGTTTACAGTGTGTGGTGTATATAATGAGTACTAGAATGGTAAGACTTGTGTCTCGTGATACTTATCAGACTTGTGAATACACACTGTTCAGCCAAACATTATGACCACTGACAGGTGAAGTGAATAACATTGATTATCTTGTTTCATTGGCGCGTGTCGAGGGGTGGGATATATTAGGCAACAAGTGAACAGTCAGTTCTTGAAGTTAATGTGTTGGATGCAGGAGAAATGTGCAGGAGTAAAGACCTGAGCGACTTTGACAAGGGCCAAATTGTTATGGCCAGACGACTGGGTCAGAGCATCTCTGAAACGGCAAGGCTTGTGGGGTGCTCCCGGTCAGCAGTGGTGAGTACCTACCGACAGTGGAGGGACAAACCACAAACCGGCGACAGACAGGGTGTTGGGCGCCCAAGGCTCATCGATGCGCGAGGGCAATGAAGGCTATCCCGTCTGGTCCGAACCGACAGAAGGTTGACTGTGGCACAAGTCACGGAAAATGTTAATGGTGGTCACGGGAGAAATGTGTCACAATACACGGTGCATCGCACCCTGCTGCATATGGGGCTGCACACGGAGGACCAACCGCATATTAGGCAGGTGGTCATAATGTTTTGGCTGATCGGTGTATGTGAGTATGCACAGTGTACATTTGTAAAATAAAGAATACCCACACTGGCAACAGCGTGCACTGAAAACCTGTGCGAGTTTCTATCTACATGCTAAAGCCATAATACCTTACAAGGTGAGAGGGGAAAAATTCAACAGGAACACTGAGGGGCAATTGTTTCACAAAGAGGGTGGTGTGTACATGGAATGATCTGCCAGAGGGAGTGGTTGAGGTGGGCACAATAACAACATGTAAACGATATTTGGACAGGTACATGGATAGGAAAGGTTTGAAGAGATGTGGGCCAAATGCGGACAAATGGGACTGCCATCGATGGGGCGTCTTGGTCAGTAGGGGCGAGTTGGGCCAAAGGGCCTGTTTCCATGCTGTATAACTCAATGACTCTATTTCCGAATTTGTGTGACCAAGTGTTCCACAAAGAACATGAACCATTTAAACTCATGGAAAAGTTCATGTCTTGAGTTTTGTTTATTGCCAGGTGTACCGAGGTACAGTGAAAAGTTTTTGTGGCGTGCTAACCACTTGCAAAGGAGCTACAAAATACTTTGGCAGCCAACATTGAGCTCTGTACTGCCCTTTGTTTCGGCACATGGTGGCACCCAATGTGTCCATTAACTGTGGTGGGCAGCCCAGACCCTCAATAAGCCCCTCACCACCTTCCCCTTCTTTGACTCAATGCTGATGATGGTTTGATCGAGTCCCTGTGAAGCACTTCAGGACATTTTATGGCATTAACAGCGTCGTATAAATTCAAGTTGTTATTGTGATAACGTGCATTATGTAGGTAATAAAATAAGGAGGCAACTCACAGAATACATCTATTCTGTTCCGTGACTATACATTCAGAATAAATCTATTCTGTCAATATATTTTCTATGAATACACAACTCTGAAGGGCACTGTCTGCTTATTCCCAATCTTCTACAAACCTTTAGTAAAAATCCGGTGGTTTGGAATTGTAATCTGTGCTTGCTGTAATGACTTTCTAAGCAGATCTGTGATACTTTACAGAGGTTGCTAATACAATTATGGTGTTTACTAATAAGTGTGAAATGAAAACTGCTGCAGTGTTGAACAGGGACATTTACTGTGTACCTAAGCAATCAAGCTGATGACAATAGATTTGTTCGTGACAGAGAGTATCGCAAAGGATTGTGTGCGCGGCCAGCTGTTGGCAATGAGACAGACTTCCCCACACACTAGAGGTAGAGTCAAGAGTCAAGAGTGTTTTATTGTCATATGTCCCAGATAGAACAATTAAATCCTTCCTTCAGCAGCACAGCGGAATTGGTAAACATAGAACACTGTAAACAATATAATAAACAAGGGAAAAAAGTTCAGTGCGTGTATATATACAAATAGCCACACATACGTATATATATATATTATGTACACACACACACACACATATATGTATACACACACACATGCGCACACATAGATATATACACACACACACATATATGTATATGCACACGCGCGCACACACACACATGCACACACGCACAGATATACACACACACACACACATATATATATATATACACCCATACACACATCACACATATACACACACACCAGCATACATGTACACACTCACACACACATATATACACACACACGCACACACTCACACACACATATACACACACACACACATATACACACACACACACACACGCATACATACACCACACATATAGGTATATATGTGTGTGTGTATACATATATAATATATACAGCCACAAAGGTGAAGGTGACTGCTGGAGAAAAGAATGCAAGGAAGTACACTGTCCACCTGTCCTTCAATCAGTGTCCGTAATACCAAGGCACTCAATGCCCTTTTTCTGAAAATAAATACAATTATTTTCTTGACACTGAAAGCAAGTGGCTAGAGGTCGCTCAAAGAAGCTCACCAGATATAACAACAAAAGTGGCATTATAGCATGAAGCTTTCCCGCTTCCCTCTTCACTATCTCTGGAGATGACCAGCTGAACCATAGACTAGAATTTCAAACATTATCATGTAACTATAAGCAGCACTGAACTCTGTGAAAGTGGACTATTTGGCCATGAAACATAAGACAAAGGGGCAGAAATAGGCCACTTGGCCCATCGAATCTACTCCACCATTCGATCAGGGCTGATCATGACCCCATTCTCCTGCCTTCTCCTCATCAGTTTCAGTTTAGTTTATTGTCACGTGTACCAAGATACAGTGAAAAGCTTTTGTTGCGGGTTATCCAGTCAGCCGAAAGACAATACATGATTACAATCGAGCCATTTACAGTGTATAGACACATTTAGATTTAGATTTTTAGATTTAGAGATACAGCGCGGAAACAGGCTCTTCGGCCCACCGGGTCCGCGCCGCCCAGCGATCCCCACACAATCCTACACACACTAGGGACAATTTTTACTTTTGCCCAGCCAATTAACCTACATACCTGTACGTCTTTGGAGTGTGGGAGGAAACCTAAAATCCCGGAGAAAACCCACGCAGGTCACGGGGAGAACGTACAAACTCCGTACAGACGGCGCCCGTAGTCAAGATCGAACCTGAGTCTCCGGCGCTGCATTCGCTGTAAGGCAGCAACTCTACCGCTGCGCCACATGATAAGGGAATAACGTTTAGTGCAAGGTAAAGCCAACAATGTTGGATCAAGAATAGTCCGAAGGTCACCAAAGAGGTAGATGGTAATTCAGCACTGCTCTCTGGTTGTGGTCGGTTGATTCAGTTGCCTGATAACATCTTGGGCAAAAACATCACACTTCTATGCTTTTCTATACTTCTATACTTTTGACATCCTTACTAATCAAGAATCTATCAATCTCCACTTTAAAAATACTCCTTGTCTTGGACTCCACAGCTGTCTGTGGCAATTAATTCCACAGATTCACCACCCTCTGGCTAAAGAAACACCTCCTCGCCTCCATTCTAAAAGTACATCCTTTCATTCTGAGGCTGTGCCCTCTAGTTCTAGACTTTCCTATTACTGGAAACATCCTTTCCACATCCACTTTCATTAATCTTTGGTCCTTTCAGAAAGATTTCTGAAAATGCAGCACATTTTATCCGTGATATTTGTTTTATGACTTAATCACGTCAGATATCACTTCTGGCAGAGTGAAAAATTCAGAACTGGAAATTCCATTACTATCTGTGAATGGTGTTTAAGTTGCCTCATAGATCTCTTGAACACTGTTTCTGAAAGTCACACGAAGAGCGAGAATTGCAATTGTGAGATTAATAGAACAGTGAATGCATTCAGCATGGTCTTCCCTGCCACAGTGCTCCAAACCCTTGCACGTCCATTGTCAGCCCAGCTGTTGCAATGCTTACAACCAAATCGTAAAGGGACATGCCACAATGGCCGGCACAGCGGCACAGTGGTAGAGTTGCTGCCTTACAGTGCCATGGACCCAGGTTCGATCCCGACTACGGGTGTTTGTCTGTCGGAGTTTGTACGTTCTCCCCGTGACCTGCATGGGTTTTCTCCGAGATCTTCAGTTTCCTCCCGCACTCCAAAGACGTTCAAGTTTGTAGGTTAATCGGCTTGGTATTAATGTAAATTGTCCCCAGTGTGTGTAGGATGGTGTTAGTGTGCGGGGATCGCTGGTCGGCATGGTCTCGGTGGGCCGAAGGGCCTGTTTCCGTGCTGTATCTCTAAAACAAAATACAAGCAACACCACTCCACCTCTTGGCAGGGTGTGATGTCGATGACAGAGTACAAGATGGAAGCCATGGGAGAGTGATGGAAGGACATCAGGTAGGCTGGCCAAGAAGGTGCCTGCAGGAAGCATGTCAAGTGCCAAGAGTCTTTTATTGTCATATGTCCCAAACAGAACAAAGAAATTCTTGCTTGCAGGAGCACAACAGAATATGTAAATATAGTACTCAATACTCATAATAATCATGTGGCTGAAGACAATATAATAAATGAAAATAAGTTCAGTAGATCAGCAGCTCTATATATATATATATATATATATATTTATATATACGTGTGTGCGTGCGTATATATATATATATATATCCATATATATGTGTGCATGTGTTCTTTATATATAAATAATACACACACACACACACACACACGCACACACACACACACACACACACACACACACACACACACACACACACACACACACACATATATATATATATATATACATGTGTCCGCATATATACATGTGTGTGTATATATAAATGAATGGCCTAATTCTGGTCCCATGTCTTATCGTCTTATGGTCTTCAGAAGTGCAATTTATGTGCTGGTCCTTTCAATTCCACGCATTCAGGTGAAACAGTTCAATAACAGTCTGTTGTCCTGGCTGAAAATAGAATGAGTAATCTTTCAGACTAGTGAGGTGGAGCATTTCACCACAGGCAAATCTTACATGTTGCATTCATTTACAATAATTGAATGGTAAGCTTGTTTACATAGGTCGGGGTATTGGGTGTAAGAGTCAGGAAGTCATGATGCAGCTTTTCGGACTTTGTTTAGGCCACATTTGAAGTAACACATACAGTTCTGGCCACCCCCTAAATAGGAATGATGTGGAAAGGATGCAGAGGAGGCTTACCAGAATGATGTGTGGGAAGGAACTACAGATGCTGGTTCAGACCAAAGATAGACCCAGAATGCTGGAGTAACTCAGCGAGCCAGGTCAAGCAGCATCTCTGGAGAAAAGGAATAGGTGAGGTTTTGGGTCGAGACCCTTCCTCAGACTGAGGAAGGATTCCCATCCGAAACGTCACCTATTCCTTTTCTCCAGAGATACTGCCTGGCCCGCTGAGTTACTCCAGCATTTTGGGTCTATTACCAGGATGATGCCTGGATGAGGGGGTATTGGCTACCGGGGAAGAGTTGGAAAGACATGGTTCCCTCTGGAATGCCAGAGCGTTGCTGGGAGACCTGTTAGAATTATGTAAAATGATGGCAGGCATGGATAGGGTAGACAGTCAGAACCTTTTCCCCAGGATGGAAATGCCAGACGGCATGGCTTTAAGGTGAGAGGGACAAGGTTTAAAGGAGATGCAGTGCAAGTATTTTACATAGAGGATGGTGGGTGCCTGGACTGTGCTGCCAGGGGTGGTGGTTCAGGCAGATAAGATAGTGGCATTTAAGAGACTTTTTGGATAGGCATGTGGATATGCAGGAAATGGAGGGATATGGATTATATGTAGGCAGATAAGAGATGGGCTTGGCATTATGTTTGGCTCGGACATTATGGGGCCTGCTCTTGTGCTGTACTGTTCTATGTTCAATGTTCTATGTCATGCCTGACACCAAGTGACAAGCCAATGTAAATCCCACTTACACATTAGGGGATGAATTTCTGAGACTGCAAGAATTGGGTTCAATGTTCAACTGCATAGCACTGTTTGATTGGGAGTTGTGTAACATCTGCAGTTTAAATAATTTGTTGATTTGTATTAACTTTAGCAAATCTGAGATTTACTCGCAAGTTCAATAGACAATAGACAATAGACAATAGACAATAGGTGCAGGAGTAGGTCATTCAGCCCTTCGAGCCAGCACCGCCATTCAATGCGATCATGGCTGATCACTCTCAATCAGTACCCCGTTCCCGCCTTCTCCCCATACCCCCTCACTCCGCTATCCTCAAGAGCTCTATCCAGCTCTCTCTTGAAAGCATCCAACGAACTGGCCTCCACTGCCTTCTGAGGCAGAGAATTCCACACCTTCACCACTCTCTGACTGAAAAAGTTCTTCCTCATCTCCGTTCATGCAAAGTAATATGTGGAAGAGCAATTTACGAAATAGTTGCTCACCAGTTGGATATACCATGCAAAGATATGGACCAGTGCAACACAACCAGAGATGTGAGGCGTTATAACTCAAGCCAACTCATCTGAGGAATTGAGAAACAAGGAACTGCAGACATTAGTTCACCAAAAAAAAGACACCAAGCGCTGGATTAACTCACTGGGTCAGACAGCATCACTGGAGAATGTAGGTAGATGACGTATCAGGACAGGACCATTCTTCAGACTGCAGGAGGGACTGAAGAAGGGTCCCGACCCAAAACATCACCCATCTGTTTTGGCCAGTGATGCTGTCTGACCCGTTGAGTTACTCCAGCACTTGGTGTCTTCATCTGAGGGCATGTTACAAGAATATCTCCAAGTGAATCTGAGCAAATTCACATATAAATCCATGTAAACATTCTTTAGTACGACATTTTCATAATCCCAACGTTTTTGGACCAATATATACTGCAGGACATTTTATTGGTATTTATTCTTAAAACGTAAATCTGCATCTTAGCATGATATTGTCCAGCTTCTTTAAAAATATGTTAGTGGATGCACTGTTGACTCTAAGTTGAACTAATGGGTCAGTTAAGCAGATTGGAAAAGAGGTGGTGAAAATTCCAACATAAAATTGCAGTTATAAGGTCATGTCATAAGGGATAGGAGCAGAATTAGGCCATTCAGCCCATCGAGTCTACTCCGCCATTCAATCATGGCTGATCTATCTCTCCCTCCTAAACCCGTTCTCCTGCCTTCTCCCCAGAACCCCTGACACCCGTACTAATAAAAAATCCATCTATCTCTGCCTTGAAAATATCCACTGACTTGGCCTCCACAGTCTTCTGTGGCAAAGAATTCCACGGATTCACCACCCTCTGAATAAAGATATTTCTCCTCATCTCCTTCTGAAAGGAAAGTCCTTTAATTCTGAGGCTCTGACCTCGAGTCCGCGACTCTCCCACTAGTGGAAACATCCTCTCCACATCCACTCTATCCAAGCCGTCTCTGCAACACACACGTGAGGAGATACCATGGCAAATCTGCGTCAGTTTTAGGTCAACTAAAGTATTTTGATTGTCCCTAACTCATGTGGAATGATACTCCTCACTATTCTCTCTGCTGGGGAGAACAATCTGCCCTTGTGTGTGTGTATTGTCATGATCCTTTGCAACAGGATAAATAATTGTGTGATGTGGCCTTGTTTTTCCCCACTCTGAGCTCGACACATTGCTCCTCATTGCATGACGTATTGTCCTAATTCACAACATACTGCCCAAAGACAGACACAAAAAGCTGGAGTAACTCAGCGGGACAGGCAGCATCTCTGGAGAGAAGGAATGGGTGACGTTTCGGGACGAGACCCTTCTTCGGACCAGCAACATCCTCGTCGGGGAATCATCTTTGCCTTTCCCCTTTGGAGCCTCTTTATTGCTTCGACATTCCGCTCTCAATATTCATGCAATCTTCACCACGCTAGATTCACTTGTATGATTGATCTTCAAACATTCTCAAGGCATGTCCTTGCATTTGTAGCGTTTGGCAGTGCCAGCGATTGTCACAAGGAATGCCTATATAATTCTGTCAAGTATTTAGAATTACATTTCTTGAGGAGAAAGTAAGATAGACGCACCTTTTAAAGATTGGCTTAACGTGTTTCTAATCAATCAACCAAGTTGGTTTCAATATATAATGCAACCCATAAATCTCCCACTGAACAGACCCATGTATCACAGAACGCCATTTTGCATAAGCTCAACACTAATGCAGGTTCAATTGGCATCAAGTTGCCATGAATAAGATACTTTGATAATTGTTGAAAAGAACATTTAATTTCAGTGTGTGGGGTAATTTTGCAATCAATCAAAACATCTACGGTAAGTCAGTTCTCAGTCGCTGTACAACCCAAGACCAAGGTATCAGGGGAGGTAAAACCTTGGCAGAAAGTCATGATTGCAGCTCCTGCCACCGATTCTAGTCTCAGGAAGTGGAGAGAAATGGCTGCTTTTTAAACGTGTTATTTTAGAATGAGCAGTACTGTTCAGTAAAACATAACGCACGGCGTAACTTTTTTCGTAAGTTCGTAAGTGATAGTCGCAGAATTCGGCCATTCGGCCCATCTTCTCCGCCATTCAATCATGGCTGATCTATCATCATCATCATATATATACAGCCGGAAACAGGCCTTTTCAGCCCTCCAAGTCCGTGCCGCCCAGTGATCCCCATACATTAACACTATCCTACACCCACTAGGGATAATTTTTACATTTTACCCAGCCAATTAACCTACATACCTGTACGTCTTTGGAGTGTGGGAGGAAACCGAAGATCTCGGAGAAAACCCACGCAGGTCACGGGGAGAACGTACAAACTCCTTACAGTGCAGCACCCGTAGTCAGGATCGAACCTGAGTCTCCGGCGCTGCATTCGCTGTAAAGCAGCAACTCTACCGCTGCGCTATCTCTCCCTCCTCACCCCACATTTCATTCAGTTTAACCTAGAACATAGAACAGTGCAGCACAGGGACAGGCCCTTCAGCCCACAATGTTTGTGCTGAACATGTGCCTAGCTGAACTGGTCTCATCTGCCTGCACATGATCCATATCCCTCTGTCCCCTGCATATCCATGTTCCTATCTAAAAGCCTCTCAAACGCCGCTATCGTATTGTCTCCTCCACAACTCCTGGCAATGCCTTCCTGGCATCGACCACCCTCTACGTGAACAGAATCCTTGAACATAAAGTGTCCTGGAGATTTTAGTTTTCAGAGTCGGCCCACCGAGTCCGCGCTGGCCATTGATCGCCCGTTCACACTAGTTCTATGTTATCATCATCATCATATATATACAGCCGGAAACAGGCCTTTTCGGCCCTCCAAGTCCGTGCCGCCCAGTGATCCCCGTACATTAACACTATTCTACACCCACTAGGGACAATTTTTACATTTACCCAGCCAATTAACCTACATACCTGTACGTCTTTGGAGTGTGGGAGGAAACCGAAGATCTCGGAGAAAACCCACGCAGGTCACGGGGAGAACGTACAAACTCCTTACAGTGCAGCACCCGTAGTCAGGATCGAACCTGAGTCTCCGGCGCTGCATTCGCTGTAAAGCAGCAACTCTACCGTTGCGCTACCGTCCCGCCACGGTATTCCACTTTCGTATGCGCTCCCTACACAGTAGGGGGCAATTTAAAGAGACAAATTAACCTGCAAACCCACACATCATTGGGATGTGGGAGGGAACCAGAGCACCCGGAGGAAACCCACATTTTCAAATAACTCCAGCCAAAACCACTTGTTATTTGTAATAGTCTGAAGTATATCCCCATATACACCAGTGCTCATACACATATCCTTGCACGTAAAGTGTCATGGAGATTTTCTTCCACGAAGCACAATATCCTGTCAATCACTGTGATACCAGCCCATGTTTCCCTTCCAAATAATTAGTGAGCCGACCTTTGCGAAGGTCAGGATATTTGGATGAAAGCTCCACGTTACAATGGAACTTCATATTGGTGTGTAGGAAAGAACTGCAGATGCTGGTTTAGATCGAAGGTAGACACAAAATGCTGGAGTAACTCGGCGGGACAGGCAGCATCTCTGGAGAGAAGGAATGGGTGACGTTTCGGATCGAGAAGCGCCCATCCCTTCTCCCCAGAGATGCTGCCTGCCCCGCTGAGGTACTCCGGCATTTTGTCTTTAACTTCATATTAGACTGTTTTTGCTTGAAGTCGGCTGGGAGGTGTTTTCCCAATAGCTGAACTGGTTGCACGAATTAAACTGGGACCCCCTCCCCGTATTCAATTGCCAGCACATCCTCCTACAAGCCAACAGTGGTGCTGGCTCGAAGGGCTGAATGGCCTACTCCTGCACCTATTGTCTATTGTCTATTGTTTAGATGCTGAGGAGGAGCATCTCTGTATCGGACCACACGACACGGCTGGATGCCCTGTGGCACACTTGAAGTCCAAGTAAGATCAATCCCATTTCTCCCATTCTAGTTGTGTTTGGTTTTCTTCCCCCCCTTTTATGAACATTTGTCCTTTTCAGAAAAAAATATGTTACTATTGATTTCATCAGCCATGAAGCCTCTGATCAATGTTCAGCCATCTCTGCTGGAGGCGTGCAGATACCAATGGCAGATCTGGGCGGCGTGATGCTTTTCCAAGCTCTGGGCTCACTTCTGAACAAAAGATAGCATCCGACTAAAGATTTGGAATGGATTCCGGCAGGTCTGAGAGAACGTCCCCCTTCATGCTCATCAAAGCCCCAAGGTCAACTCCGTCCTGACCTCAAGCTGCCCTTGCATGTTAGTATTCCCCACACTGATCTCCCTGCCTTCCCGTGTGTTCGGCAGAATGCCAAATTAGGAACAGGGGACGTACAACGAGATCTGGGTGTCCTAGAGCATCAGTCACTGAAAGGACTCATGCAGGTACAACAGGCAGTGAAGAAAGCCAATGGAATGTTGGCCTTCATAACAAGAGGAGTTGAGTATAGGAGCAAAGAGGTCCTTCTGCAGTTGTACAGGGCCCTAGTGAGACCGCAACCTGGAGTACTGTGTGCAGTTTTGGTCTCCAAATTTGAGGAAGGATATTCTTGCTATTGAGGGCGTGCAGCGTAGGTTTACTAGGTTAATTCCCGGAATGGCGGAACTGTCATATGTTGAAAGACTGGAGCGACTAGGCTTGTATACACTGGAATTTAGAAGGATGAGAGGAGATCTTATCGAAACGTATAAGATTATTAAGGGGTTGGACACGTTAGAGGCAGGAAACATGTTCCCAATGTTGGGGGAGTCCAGAACAAGGGGCCACAGAATAAGGGGTAGGCCATTTAGGACTGAGATGAGGAAAAACGTTTTCAGTCAGAGAGTTGTGAATCTGTGGAATTCTCTGCCTCAGAAGGCAGTGGAGGCCAATTCTCTGACTGCATTCAAGAGAGAGTTAGATAGAGCTCTTAAGGATAGCGGAGTCAGGGGGTATGGGGAGAAGGCAGGAACAGGGTACTGATTGAGAATGATCAGCCATGATCACATTGAATGGCGGTGCTGGCTCGAAGGGCCGAATGGCCTCCTCCTGCACCTATTGTCTATTGTCTAATGTCTAAATGTGGTCTTCAAAACTGCTGACCACGGGCAGCAAGATTTGGCACGTTATTTTTCTACTATTATAAAAGGACAAGGTTCTAATGATTGGGACGGAGGGAACTTCATCACCACTGTTGTGTTGCACACGCAGTCAATGCCACACAGCAACTGGAAGAAGCTTCGTCTCATTAGGCATTTGCTTGATCTTGTTACACAGAGCTCGAAGTAGTACCGTGACCCGCTGGAGTTCAGTCCCGCGGCAGGATTAGCAACACAAAGCTTTCAGCTTCGTGCACGCTGGATACCCACAGCCAGGCCGTTGCCAAAACTCTTCACCTCTCCCCAGCTCGGCCGGTGCAATTCTGACGGAAGCTCTGCGTTCCCGGTGGAGATTCTGGGCCTGGAGATTCAGAGGCATGAGGGGAGGTAAGTTTTTTAAGAAGTATTTTGCTGCCATTCACTGCTTAAAATTACATTCAGCACTTTTATGCCTTGGATGTCCTTGTGTACGAGTCATTGCAGCTAACAAATAGGTGGCGAATGCAATTAAGGAAGGCAAACAGCATATTGACCTTTATTCTGAGAGCAATTGAGCACAAGGTTAAAGATAGCAAGGTCACTTATTGCAATTACATTGGGCCCTGGTGAGACTGCATCAGAGATATTACGTGCGTCTCTGCTCTCCCGAGCCAAGGCAAGAATCACTCATGTTAGAGCGAGTACAATGAAGGTTGACCAGAATTGCCATTCCTTGAGATTCTATTAGGCGCAATAAACAGATTGCATCGATATTATGCAGCATCTACAAATACGAGAAGCCATTCCACAGAGTTGGAGTCTCGCAGAGCGATACGGTTTCAAAACAGCCCACTTCATCCACGTCGATCAAGTTGGCATTCTGAGCTCGTCCCATTGGCCTGCATTTGGCCCATTGCTCTCTAAACAACATCCTATTCCATTTTCGGGTCCAAATATTTTCCATTGAGATATACACAATTTTTGCAGGTCTTGACAGGGTAAATGAAAAGGTAAACGAACACAGTCTGAAGAAGGGTTCCGACCCAAAACGTCACCTATGTCCGTCCCAAAACGTCACGACAAAATGGAAAGGGTACAGAGGAGATTTACTAGAATGTTGCCTGGGTTTCAGCACTTGGGCTACAGAGAGAGGTTGAACAGGTTGGGTCTTTATTCTTTGGAGCGTTGAAGGTTGAGGGGGGACTTGATAGAGGTTTTAAAATTTTTAAGAGGGACGGACAGAGTTGACGTGGGTAGGCTTTTCCCTTTGAGAGTGGGGAAGATTCCAACAAGGGGACATAACTTCAGAATTAAGGGACAAAAGTTTAGGGGTAACATGAGGGGTGACTTCTTTACTCAGAGGGTGGTGGCTGTGTGGAATGAGCTTCCGGTGGAAGTGGTGGAGGCAGGCTCGATTTTATTATTTAAGAGTAAATTGGATAGGTATATGGATGGGAGGGGATTGGAGGGTTATGGTCTGAGAGCAGGTAGATGAGACTAGGTCAGAGAAAGTGGTCGGCGTGGACTGGTAGGGCCGAAAGGGCCTGTTTCCGTGCTGTAATTGTTATATGGTTATATGGTTATTATATGGTTATTCTTTTTCTCCAGAGACGCTGCCTGACCCACTGAGTTACTCCAGCATTTTGTGTTTATCTTCTAAATGAAAAGGGAATGTTTCCTCAGACTGGGAATACCAGGACCAGATTTCATAGTCTAATGACACAACGTTCTTGCAGGACTTCATACAGTAGATGCAGGGGTGATGTTTCACCAGGCAAAGTGAACCTAACAGGGTGGGTGGGCAATTATGGGCTGTCCTGAAATGGGAATAACGGTCTCTAAGTAAGAGTAGACCATTCAGAAATGCACACGGGAAAACCATCTTCACCGTAAGGATGGAAAATCTTTTGAATTCGCTATCCAAGATGTCCGTGAAGCCTCAGTTGCTGAGCCTTTACACTTTAGACAATAGACAATACATAATAGGTGCAGGAGGAGGCCATTCGGCCCTTCGAGCCAGCACCACCATTCAATGTGATCATGCGTGATCATTCTCAATCAGTACCCCGTTCCTGCCTTCTCCCCATACCCCCTGACTCCGCTATCCTTAAGAGCTCTATCTAGCTCTCTCTTGAATGCATTCAGAGAATTGGCCTCCACTGCCTTCTGAGGCAGAGAATTCCACAGATTCACAACTCTCTGACTGAAAACGTTTTTCCTCATCTCCGTTCTAAATGGCCTACCCCTTATTCTTAAAATTTAGAGATGCAGCGCAAAGACAGGCCCTTCGGCCCATCGTGACCGTGCCGAGCAGTGATCATCCGACACACTAGGGACAATTTACCATTTTTACATTGGGCCAATTAACCTTCAAACCTGTACATCTTTGGAGTGTGTGAGGAAACTCGAGCACCAGGAGAAAACACACGCAGGTCACGGGGAGAACGTAGGAAATCCGTACAGGCAGTTCCCGTAGTCCGGATCGAACCCGGGTCCCTGGCACTGTGCGGCTGTGACTGTACCACTGCTGAGTGTACTCACGGAAGAAATTGGTAGGTTTTACGTGGATGAAGGGATGTGAGGTTAGTGGGGGGAAATGGCTCTGAGGTAAAGATCGGCTAGATTTTATTGAGCGGTGGTAAGGACACCAGCGGCCAAATGGCCTTGTCTACTTCTGTAACTAATGGTCCAAGGAACTAATGCAATGCATGTATCTTTCTCTCTGTTGTTTCTCTGTTGACCAGTTGTAAGTGGGGTGGCAGCTGCTTTACGTCCTCATCGTCCACCCTGGGTAAACATAGAAACATAGAAACATAGAAACATAGAAAATAGGTGCAGGAGTAGGCCATTCGGCCCTTTGAGCCTGCACCGCCATTCAATATGATCATGGCTGATCATCCAGCTCAGTAACCTGTAACTGCCTTCTCTCCATACCCCCTGATCCCTTTAGCCACAAGGGCCACATCTAACTCCCTCTTAAATATAGCCAATTAAATGGCCTCAACTACCTTCTGTGGCAGAGAATTCCACAGACTCACCACTCTCTGTGTGAAGAAATGTTTTCTCATCTCGGTCCTAAAAGACTTATCCTTAAGCTGTGACCCCTAGTTCTGGACTTCCCCAACATCGGGAACAATCTTCCCGCATCTAGCCTGTCCAACCCCTTAAGAATTTTATATGTTTCTATAAGATCCCCCCTCAGTCTTCTAAATTCCAGCGAGTATAAGCCTAGTCTATCCAGTCTTTCTTCATATGAAAGTCCTGCCATCCCAGGGATCAATCTGGTGAACCTTCTCTGTACTCCCTCTAAGGCTAGAAGGTCTAAGGCTAGGTAGTTCTACGCAACTGGCAAAATTTACAGCGAATCGTCAACTACGGTACTCTGAAGCACCAATTGCCACTTTTGGTTTGCTGTAGTTGACGTACGAAAGAAAGAAAGTTGTAAGTGTATACGGAAACAAATGGGGTTGATGGGAAACCAATTACAGGTTAAGCCTAGATTCTCAGAAGTACCGGATTTAGTTTGGATTTTCAATTCCAGAAATCTGGCAGAGACAAAGCAGAAAGCGGAGGTGAAATCTCACAGCCAGTTGCTCTGCTCGTGGTCACAGTGATGCCAGGCCGATCCCACATCATTGAGGCTAGCATGGGCGGTTTGGTGTTTGGAAGTGGAATGCTGTATAATGACGCGCGAATGGCTACAGGCCGAGTTTACTGTTCGGGGGAGGGAATCTGTTAATGAAAAAAAGGTTGCGCTTTTTACCATCCGCCACCCTCCAAGAAAGTGGCCCGCTGAAACCTTGCAAGACTTTCCAATAATCACAAGTTGCAAATGCGTGTGGAATGGCTGGTGGGAGGGAGGACGTGTAATTACAATCAAGAGTAGGTTCACACACAGGTTCAGTCAAAAAGAAATGAGCAGTCACTGGTGTTAGACTCGTAACCGTGACTTTTGTGCACCTTTTCTCGAGTATTCCTTTAACGAGGCAATCATTTTTAGAGGCTGCTTGCTGTGTGTGTTATCTGTCAACACGTAGACTGGACTGGTTAGAGACAGATTATTCACTGATGCTGGCAGAGTTTTTGTTTGGGAACCTTTCTGCAACAACTCGAAAGACTATCTGCAACTCACCGGGGAAAGAAATGTGTCAGGAATGGAAAGCTGAGGTCTCGACCCAAAATGTCGCCTTTTTCTTTTCTCCGGGGATGCTGACTGACCCGCTGAGTTGCTCCAGCATTTTGTGTCTCAGACATAGAAACATAGAAAATAGGTGCAGGAGGAGGCCATTCGGCCCTTTGAGCCAGCACCGCCATTCATTGTGATCATGGCTGATCATCCACAATCAGTAACCCATGCCTGCCTTCTCCCCATATCCCTTGATTCCACTCGCCCCCAGAGCTCTACCTAACTCTCTCTTAAATTCATCCAGTGATTTGGCCGCCACTGCCCTCTGTGGCAGAGAATTCCACAAATTCACAACTCTCTCTGGTGAAAAAGTTCCTTCTCACCTCAGTTTTAAAAGGCCTACCCTTTATTCTAAGACTGTAGCCCCTGGTTCTGGACTCACCCAACATTGGGAACATTTTTCCTGCATCTAGGTTGTCCAGTCCTTTTATAATTTTATATGTCTCTATAAGATCCTCTCTCATCCTTCTAAACTCAAGTGAATACAAGCCTAGTCTTTTCAATTTTTTGTCATATGACAGTCCCGCCATCCCAGGGATCAATCTTGTGAACCCACGCTGCACTGCCACAATGACAAGGATGTCCTTCCTCAAGTAGTCTTCTATCTGAGGGACCATGCATGTGTCTTCATGGTGGTGGGGAGAGTCTACAGCTTGCTGACCGGACACATCACAGACGAAGATGGACACAAAAAGCTGGAGTGACACAACGGGACAAGCAAAGGATGCTGAGTTACTCCAGCTTTTTGTGTCTATCTTCGGTTTAAACCAGCATCTGCAGTTCCTTCAAACACATCATGGACGATCTGTCCTGAGCCCAGCACATTGGTTGAATCGCAAAGAAAGCTCACCAATGGCCTTTCTTCCTCAGAGGTACGAGAAGCTTTGGCAAGCTGGAAAGGTAAAGAAGATTTGCGAGGATGTTGCCAGGACTCGAGGGTCTGGGCTATAGGGAGAGGTTGAACAGGCTGGGACTCTATTCCCTGGGGCGCAGGAGGATGAGAGGTGATCTTATAGAGGTCTTATGGAGATCTGATAAAATCCTGAGAGGATTAGCTCGTGTACGTGCACAGAGTCTCATGCCCAGAGTAGGCAGATCGAGGGCCAGAGGACGTAGGTTTAAGGTGACGGGGAAAAGATTTAATAGGATTCTGAGAGGTACTTTTTTCACACAAAGGGTGGTGGGTGTATGTAATAAGCTGCCAGAGGAGGTAGTTGAGGCAGGGACTATCCCAATGTTTAAGAAACAGTTAGTATAAGAAGATAACTGCAGATGCTGGTACAAATCAAAGGTATTTATTCACAAAATGCTGGAGTAACTCAGCAGGTCAGGCAGCATCTCGGGAGAGAAGGAATGGGTGACGTTTCAGGTCGAGACCCTTCTTCACACTGAAGAAGGGTCTCAACCCAAAACGTCACCCATTCCTTCTCTCCCGAGATGCTGCCTGACCTGCTGAGTTACTCCAGCATTTTGTGAATAAATATTTAAGAAACAGTTAGACAGGTACATGGATAGGACAGGTTTGGAGGGATAGGTGGGATTAGTGTAGCCGGGATATGTTGGCCGGTGTGGGCAAGTTGGGCCAAAGGGCCTGTATGACTCTATTTTGCCGGATACTATTGAACTTCTGCAGGTGTACAGTGGAGCGCATACTGACTGGTTGCACACAGCCTTGTTCAGAAGTTCAACTGCCCAAGTGTAGAGGTGGCTGCAGAAAGTGTTGGACATTTCCCGGTCTATTATAAGTTATAGGAGTAGAATTAGGCCATTCGGCCCATCAGGTCTACTCTGCATTCAATCATGGCTGATCTATCTCTCCCTCTCAACCTCATTCTCCTGCCTTCTCCCCATGACCCCTGACACCTGCACTAATCAAGAATTTGTCAATCTCCGCCTTAAAAATACACTTTGACTTGGCCTCCACAGCCATCGGTGGCAATGAATTCCATAGATTCACCACCCTCTGACTGAAGAAATTCTACCTCGTTTACTTTCTAAAGTTTACATCCTTTTATTCTGTGGCCGTGGCCTCTGGTCCTAGACTCTCCCACTAGTGGAAACATCCTCTCCACATCCGCTCAACCCAGGCCTTTCACTATTCAACATTCCCTCTATCCAGGCCGTTCACAATTCTCTGCCACAGAGGGCAGTGGAGGCCAATTCACTGGATGGATTTAAGAGAGAGTTAGATAGAGCTCTAGGGGCTAGTGGAATCAAGGGGTATGGGGAGAAGGCAGGCACGGGTTACTGATTGTGGATGATCAGCCATGATCACAATGAATGACGGTGCTGGCTCGAAGGGCCAAATGGCCTCCTCCTGCACCTATTTTCTATGTTTCTATGTTTCCATTATCACGATCTAGTTGACTTAGAATAATTGCCTATTGATTGTATATTTATGGTTGTGTTTCTTGCACCTGATGTTGCCTGCTGGGCTACAGATCGTTCGGGTTTCACAGTTCCGGTTCATATCCGAAGCTTATGACAAATAAGTACTCTTGATTCTCTCGAATCCAGCTGCTTTAAACCCCTTCGAGAGCATTAAACTGGCACTTAGATCATCCGCTGTGACAGATAGGAGAAGTCATATTGAACCGCGCATAGGACCGATCAGGCAGTCTGAACGCTTGTCGGCCTCTTTAATCTGCAGTTGCAATGCTCATCGGCAATTCCAGTCAAAGGATCGAGGTAATGTGGCTCACAATATCTTGTCTGATTTATTATGTTAATTTTATCTCTGAGACTGCAGTGATTTATGGACCGGTGTCATCAGTGCGGTGAGTTACAGTTCCTAAAACTGATTCAATTCATATCTTCAATTTGTACTTAACCTCTTTTGAGAGCCACAAGTTGAAACTTAATTCCTCACTTAGTCCAGGCGGCATTGGTTGTGATTCAAGACTATCCTAGTTGCCACCTCTGTTGCACTTTGCTCGGCATTTGTTTCTGTGGCTCTTTAGCTCACGGAACACGCTCAAATCAATCCACCCTACATTATCGTGCCGGAAGGAACTGCAGACGCTGGTTTAAACTGGGGATAGACACGAAATGCTGGAGTAACTCAGCGGGACAGGCAGCATCTCTGGAGAGAAGGAATGGGTGACACCAAGGGTCTCGACCCGAAACGTCACCCATTCCTTCTCTCCAGAGATGCTGCCTGTCCCGCTGAGTTACTCCAGCTTATTGTGTCTATCCCTGCATTAGAGAGCAGAATGTAAAATCAACGGTCGCCCCATAACCAGCATCTGACTTTCCATTAAACGAAAGGAAGCCATGCACAAGTCACACAGCAACCTGCAACACAACAAGCTTTCTCGCTGTTATGAGCCTCGCATATTTCCCTTCTTAATGTTATTTTCGGATAGATAGTTATTGTCAATGTTTTAAAGCATATCAGGTTACATGCAAAATAAAGTATACGCTCGTAAATGGAACCGTGCCCTAAAATTGAATTTCTTATTCCACATTAATCATGTAACGAATGTGAATATCAATTTGCCATCAGATGCCCTTTTACTGTGGAAAGTCAGAGGGAATACTAATATATATATTTCACGGAGTTAGCTTGTGGGAAATAAGGAGAATAACAAAAACATTTTTGCAACACATTTGTAATTTGATGGAACATTGAAAGTGTTGCAATTTTCTTCAGCGACACATTGGAGGCAGAAACTCAGCTCTCGGGACTCTCTCACTAGATCCAGGCTCTCGGCTGAGTTCCACCTCTCTCCCCGGAACAGCCGACCCTAATGAACAAAAGCTGTTCACCTTGGGCGCACAAGGAACTGCAGATGCTGGAATCTTGGGGGAAAAATGCAAAGTCCTGGAGGAACTCAGCGGGTCCTTGAGACGTGGAGTCACACAGCATGGGAACAGACCCTTTAGCCCAACTTGCCCATACAATACAATACAATACAATACAATATATCTTTATTGTCATTGTACAGGGGTACAATGAGATTGGGAATGCGCCTCCCATACGATGCAATAAATTAATTCGCTACTCAGTGTTAAAACAGAATAAAGTGCAAGTAGATCTGTGCCGGTTCACTGTGCGATGTGACCATCCGGCTCAGCAGGACCGGTTTATAGCAGCTATGGCCCTGGGGATGAAGCTGTTCCTGAGTCTGGAGGTGCGGGCGTAGAAGGCCTTGTATCGTCTGCCAGATGGTAGAAGTTCGAACAGACTGTTGCAGGGGTGTGAAGAGTCTTTGTGGATGCTGGTGGCTTTTCTGAGGCATCGTGTGTTGTAGATGCCCTCCAAGGCTGGTAGCTGTGTTCCGATCGTCTTCTGAGCTCTATGGACTACCCGCTGAAGAGCTTTCCTCTCTGCCTCCGTGCAGCTGAGATACCACACAGGGATGCCATGTGTTAGGATGCTCTCTATGGTGCAGCGGTAGAAGGTCGTCAGCAGCTGTTGGGGTAGACCAGACTTCTTCAGTGTTCTTAGGTTCTTTCAGTGCAGACCGAGAATCCCCATCCACACTAGCCCCACCTGCCAAGCTTGGCCCATATCCGTCCACAACTTTCCTATCCATGTACCTGTCAAAATGTTTTTTAAATGTTGCCTTAATACCTGCCTCAACTACCTCCTCTGGCAGTTCATTCCACATACTCACCACCCTCTGTATGAAAAAGTTAGGCCTTCAGACTCCTGTTAAAATCTTTCCCTTCAAAATATTTTTGTGGCCAGGCAGCATCTGTGGAGGGAATGGACGTTTGTCGATTGGCAGATTGACTGTCCCAACCCGAAACGTCACCCATCCTTTTTCTCCAGAGATGCTGCCTGACCCGCTGAGTTACTCCAGCACTCTGTGCCTATCTTCAGTATAAACCAGCATCTGCTGTTCCTTTCTACCCAGACGCCGTTTTGAGTCGGGGCCACTCTTCAAGCTGTTCAATTGAATTGAATTGAAAAGTCATTCACCTAAAATGGTCATTCTGTTTCTCTGCTCACTGATACCGACCGACCGAGCTGAAGAGTATTTCTGGTGTTATCCAAAAACCACAGATTAATTATTGCTGGATTCCTTTGGAATGAAGTGAAATATTTGTTGTTCATTCTTTCAATGGCTTGGAGAGAGATAAATGGCGGAGTGATCAAAGGAAATGCCTCCTCACTGCTAATACCACTGTGTTGAGTGTAAGAAAATAACTGCAGATGCTGGTACAAATCGAAGGTATTTATTCACAAAGTGCTGGAGTAACTCAGGAGGTCAGGCAGCATCTCAGGAGAGAAGGAATGGGCGACGTTTCGGGTCACCCATTCCTTCTCTCCTGAGATGCTGCCTGACCTGCTGAGTTGCTCCAGCATTTTGTGAATAAATACCACTGTGTTTAGTGCTCTACTCAGGTGTGATCAGCTAATGGTTTATCAGTAGGGGGGGAGGATTGATCCAATCATGAGTTTCAGGCCCTGAGGTGAGATTAAAGCCCACGTGTCCCTGGAGAGGGGTCTTGGGAGGCCCTCATGGCAGCCATGTTCCAAGCACTCACCACCCACCCTCTGTGTAAAATAGTTGCCTTTAAACTCTGCCCGCTTGAAGGAGCCATTGGGCAATGGCACTACCTACCTGCGCCATATCGGAGGCAAGGCCAACATTTAATGATCTAGATGTAATTACTCCTGAGAAGGTTGTAATGTGTCATTGTTTGACCTACTGTATTGAGAGTGGTGAAGATATGCACTTTCTGTGGGAAAATGGAGGGTGCCGGGGAATTTATAAGCGAGGCCGGGCGGGCGGACGCACTTGGAGGCTTCTCCGACGCGGAAACACCCCCCCCTACCGGAGGCTCGTCGGATGTGGAATGGAGTCTCTGGAGGTATCGGGTGTGGAGAGCCAGGGTCCGGTGTAGGAGGGAGAACCAGGGTAATGGCTCCAGCACCTTCAGCTCGGCTGCAGGAGGTTGCTGCCGGGACACAAGATGGCCGACGAGGGGAAGTGAGGGACGACGGTTCACGGGCCAAGCCGGTCATGGGTGACGGAGGCAATCGGGAGCCGCTCCAGTTGATCGAACAGTTAAGCGAGCAGACCCGAGAGCTTGGACTGCTATTTGTGCATGAACACCACCTCTCCACCACTAACAGCGATGTAGCTTGTTGCATTTAATTCATCTATCTCAGAAAACTCCATCTGGTTACGAGCCTTCATCTGCTTCTGCCTAAAACTCTCTCTCGCTACCCCCCACAGCATAAACCTCAGCCCCGCTGACTCCAATTAGCAGCTTTCGCTGGGAAAGTCGCATTCTTTCCTCAAAGTCAGTCAGTCAGTCGCCTTCCTTGGCGACCAGCCTACTCGAGGATAACGGTGGGGCTAGGCTTTATCTGCCTTGTTTGACCAAGGTAATTGCACTGTGCCAGACCTGCGCTGTTAGCATTAGGGGGGGAAACGATCAGAATAATTGAGTCGTGACAATAAGGCGTGCGTCTCACACTGCACTCTGATCTTCAAAGCAGGGCAAGTGGCTGAAGGAAAGGTCACCATGGCAGCAGCAGACGCCGGTTGGGATGGTAAACGCACGCTCCTGCTGTGGGCCTGCTGTTGGTGAGTCATCAGCACACGATGCAGAAAGTAACGGAGAGCAGTGTAGGTGTCAGTTTTGCTAAATTGCCTCGTGTCTCGAGTGAAAAACGTAATGACAGTTGCCACAGCCCCCTGGTTCCACCCTTCAGCCATTGTCGCCAGTCAGACATGAAGCCGTCTAATGACAACAGCGCAAATATATTTATCTCGTGATAAGTGCGGCTTTTACCGAGCCGAGCAGCTGGCAAGAGTAATGGCTTCATTTAACAAGCTTCGGGTTGGATTAGCTGCGGGTGCGGTTAGCTGCCATTTGTGCCTTTCGTCTTTTCAAAAACATCAGGAGAAAGAACGCTTTAACCCAGAATTAAAGACGTTTATCTTCACCCAGTTGCCCGACTGCAGTTGAACTGCCAAAGGCAGGTCGGCCGGTGTTAGGTCAGAGGTCAGGGAACAGGAAACGGCCACTCAGGTCACCTCCTGCCCACTTCCTGCTTTAGGACGAGGCATCTGTGACAAAGATCAATAGACAATAGGTGCAAGAGGAGGCCATTCGGCCCTTCGAGCCAGCACCGCCATTCAATGTGATCATGGCTGATCATTCTCAATCAGTACCCCGTTCCTGCCTTCTCCCCGTACCCCCTGACTCCGCTATCCTTAAGAGCTCTATCCAGCTCTCTCTTGAATGCATTCAGAGAATTGGCCTCCACTGCCTTCTGAGGCAGAGAATTCCACAGATTCACAACTCTCTGACTGAAAAGGTTTTTCCTCATCTCCGTTTTAAATGGCCTAGCCCTTATTCTTAAACTGTGGCCCCTTGTTCTGGACTCCCCCAACATTGGGAACATGTTTCCTGCCTCTAACGTGTCCAACCCCTTAATAATCTAATACATTTCGATAAGATCTCCTCTCATCCGTCTAAATTCCAGTGTATACAAGATCCCGGAAGAAGAAGAAGATACAAGGAACCGCAGATGCTGGTTTTCAAAGAAAAACACAAAATGCTGGAGTAACTCAGCGGGCCAGATAGCGTCTCTGGGGAACATGGATAGGCTGTTTTTCCTTCCTCTATTCCCTCCTCTGGCTTCACAATTCACCCCTCTTCTATCCTTATTTCATACCTTCTGTCTTTTCACCTCTGGCCTTTGTCCAACCGTCTGCCTGTCAAACGTGCGGCACGGTGGCGCAGCGGTAGAGTTGCCGCCTTACAGCGAATGTAGCGCCGGAGACTCAGGTTCAACCCTGACTACGGGAGCCGTCTGCACGGAGTTTGTACGTTCTCCCCGTGACCTGCGTGGGTTTTCTCCGAGATCTTCGGCTTCCTCCCACACTCCAAAGACGTGCAGGTATCTAGGTTAAATGACTGGGCAAATGTAAAAATTGTCCCTAGTGTGTGTAGGTTAGTGTTAATGTGTGGGGATCGCTGGGCGGCGCGGCCCCAATGGGCCGAAGGGCCTGGTTCCGCACTGTATCTCTAAATCTAAAAAATCTATTCCGCCATTTAATCATGGCTGATCCATCTTTCCTTCTCAACCCCATTCTCCTGCCTTCTCCCCATAAACCTCTGACACTCTTACCGATCAAGAAATGTACTAATCTAGAACCCTTACCAATCTAACGGGAATAAGAGGCTGAGTGAGGACTTCAAGAGTAGCGAGTGAAGAGAGGTCTTTGGCGAGCAGTACAACAGGACCTGACAAGGTGCCCGAGCAGTCCATGGGCTTTCATTGGTGCTTCAGGGATGCCTTAGTGTCTAAGGGACATATCTCACGAGCTGCTTTTGCATGATGCATATTTACCTATCTCACCTCGTGCACAGTCCCCCACTGTGGCATTGTTTGAGGGACTGTGTTAATGTCAGTCCTGCTGCCTCTGTACTGCAGCGACCAGTGTTTGACCTTGTCCTCCAGCCCTGTCTATGTGGGCTTCATATGTTCTCCCTGCGGCCGGGCAGACTTCCAGTTCAGCTCAGGTTAGTCTATCGTCACGTGTACCGAGGTGCAGAGTGAAAAGCTTCCTTTTTTATTTTATTTTTTTATTTTTTTATTTTTGAAAAGCATATGTACAAATCGAAATAAGAAAAAACACATTTGTTACAAAGTTCTTACATAGCTTCAATTTTTAAATTTTTGAAGAGAGAAAGTAAAAATAAAAATATAAAACTATAAACTTGGGGAGAGAGAGTAAGAGGATTAAAAAAAAAAAAGGATCTAACAATAAAAATTAACGGGAGTAGATCCGGGAGACAAAAACCACAGCTGTACATCCAACCCCCAACTCAAGTTTCAACTTTTTATTTAAATTTTTTTTATTTTAGTCCTGTGCCAAACCCATTTACTTTTCTAAAAATTCAATAAATGGAGACCATATTTTTAAAAATAACTCAGGTTTGTCGATTAAGGCAAACCTTATTTTTTCCAAATGCAGGGTCTCTGTCATTTCCATAGTCCACATTTTAATTGTGGGGGTTATTGGTTTTTTCCAAAATTTAAGTATTAGTTTTTTCGCAGTTATTAGACTGTAATCAAGAAAATGTACCTGACTTACTGTAAAATTTGTAGTATGTTCTGATAATCCTAATATAATTAATTTTGGGTCCATATCTAATTTTTTATTAATAACTTTAGAAACTATTTTAAAAATCTCCAACCAGAAGTTTTGCATTTTTATACAAGTTACGAAAATATGAGTTAAATTAGTTTCTTGAAATTGACATTTATCACACATAGGAGAGATACTAGGAAAAATCCTATTTAATTTCGTCTTCGAATAATGTAATCTATGTATTATTTTAAATTGTATTAAGGAATGTCTAGTATTCAATGAACATTGATGTATATGTTGTAAACTTTCATCCCATATATCTTGCATTATAAATTGATTCAATTCGTCCTCCCATGCTCGTCTATAAGATTCTGATGACGGAATGTCAATGTCAAGGAGAATATTGTAAATAAAAGATATTAATTTATTTGAGTTATAATGTCGATTCAGGCATACATCAAGTGTTTCTGGACCTCTAAACTTATATTCTTGCATGTGTGATTTTACATAATCTCTAAGTTGTAAATATCTAAAATAATTATTGACATGTAATCCGTACTTCTGCTGTAACTCCTGAAACGAAAGAAAAGTTCCCTTATGATAAAGATCTCCCACCCTTTTGATTCCATAACTTTTCCATTGAGCAAAGCCTCTATCTAAGACAGACGGTTTAAAAGAAGGATTATTCGCAATAGGAAGGAAAACAGATAATTTACTCAATTTTAACGTAAGCTTTAATTGTTTCCAGGTACGGATAACACTATGTATAATGGGATTACCTCCATATGTTTTTTTATTTTAATTTATTGGAGCTAAGAGGATCGCACCAATATCGAATGGTAAACAATCCTCTTTCTCCATCTTTAACCAATCCGGTTGTTGATCAGAATCATCCAACCAGCAGGTTATATTTTTAATATTAACCGCCCAATAATAAAATAAAAAGTTAGGTAAAGCAATTCCTCCATTAATTTTAGACTTACATAAGTGTCTTTTATTTATTCTATGAGTCTTGTAGTCCCAAATAAAATTAGTAACAATTGAATCAATTTTTAAAAAAAACTTTTTTGGAAGGTAGATCGGAATTGCTTGAAATAAGTATAGTAGCTGTGGAAGAAAGATCATCTTTATAGCATTACTACGACCAACTAATGATATAGGAAGTGTTTTCCAAAATTGGATATTTCTGTGTAATTTAGCAAATAAAGGAGGAAAATTTGATTTAAATAAAGAAGTATATTTCCTAGTCACGTAAATTCCAAGATATTTAAACTTTTCATAGGCAATTTTAAAAGGAAATTGTTGAAGTATGGCCGGATTATGCTCCATTATTGGCATAATTTCACTTTTATACCAGTTAATTCTATAACCTGAAAATGAACCAAATTGAGTTATGAGATTTAATAAATTCGGAATGCTAATTTCTGGCTTTGTAATATATATTAATACATCATCCGCATATAAAGAAATTTTATTGGTTGTATGTTTAGTGTTGTAGCCATAAATATCTGAATTTGATCTAATACTCTCAGCAAGTGGTTCTATAATAAGGGCAAATAAAAGTGGTGATAGTGGACATCCTTGTCTACAACCCCTAGCTAAATGAAATTTAGATGACAGCATTTGATTAGTTAATATTCTAGTTGTTGGGGATGTATATAAAAGTTTCACCCATGCACAAAAATTTTCACCTAGTTGAAATTTTTCCATCACTGAGAAAAGATAGGGCCATTCTACTTGATCAAATGCTTTTTCAGCATCTAGCGAGATGATTGCTAAATCTTCATTTAATAGTCTATTTGAATAAATTATATTAAACAAGCGTCTCAAGTTGAAAAATGAATATCGTTTGGCTATAAAGCCTGATTGATCGGGGTGTATCAATTCGTCTATAACTAGACTTAATCTCTGAGCTAAGATTTTCGCTAATATCTTCTGATCAGTATTTAAAAGAGCTATCGCCCTATACGAACCAGGGTCTTCAGAATCCTTATCTTTTTTAGGAATGAGGATTATTGTTGATTCAGTCAGAGTTTGTGGCAATCTCTGTTGTTTAAAGGCGTGACTATATACAGTTTGCAAACGTGGAGAGATCAAACCACTGAATTTTTTATAAAATTCATTATTTAAGCCATCAGGGCCAGGAGTCTTCCCATTTTTAATGGATTTAATAGTCTCTTCAACGTCTTTCATAGTTATTTCTGCGCCCAGTAAATTTCTATCACTCACATTCAAACCAGGAAGGTTACATTCCTGCAAAAACTTTTGCATCTGCGCAGAAGTATCTGTTATTTTTGATGAATATAATGACTGATAAAATTGCAAAAATCTCTGATTAATATCCTTAGGTAGTTTAAGCAAATCTCCATTTTCTGATCTAATTTTATGAATTGTAGAATCATCTTCTAATTTACGGAGTTGACGTGCTAGCAATTTCTGTGGTTTATCTCCAAATTCAAAATGTTTTTGTTTAGTATATTGAAAAAGCCTTAAAATATGAGCTGAAAGGATATAATTTAACTTATATTTGAGAACTGCAATTTTATTATGTATTTCAATAGAGGGAGCGATGGCATTTGTTATGTCTAACTGTCTTATCTGACTTTCCAGGTCATTCTGTTCTGCTCGGTTCTTCTTGTTTTGAGACGCTTGAAAAGCAATAATACATCCTCTCACAAACGCTTTAAATGTTTCCCAAAGCAGGGACGCAGGTGTTTCAGGAAGGTCATTTGCGTTAAAAAAAATCTCAAATTGCGATTTAAGATAGTTATAACATGCTTTTTCATTTAAGATTTGCGGATTAAATCTCCAATTAGTCTGTTTCCCCGTTACTCCTTGGAGTTTTACCCTAAATGTTAAAGGGGCATGATCGGATATAATAATATTATGATCTTTTGAATTATACGTATAAGGAATAAGTTTGGAGTCCACCAAGAAATAATCAATTCTTGAATAAGTTTTATGCACAGGTGAATAAAATGAATACTCTCGGCCTGAAGGATTATCAATCCTCCAAACATCTTTTATATTTGCACTATTTATATAAGAGTTTAATAATTCACACGACTTGGATTTTATTTTCCTTTGAGTTGAAGATCTATCCAAATAAGGATCTAATGTACAATTTAAATCTCCTCCAATTATCAAGTTATATTGTCCAAATTCTGGAATGGTATTAAATATTTTTTTTAAAAATAACGGATTATCAAAATTTGGTGCGTAGACATTCACCAATATCAATTTTGTAGAATATAGTTCTCCCACTAATATAACATATCTACCTTCAGTGTCGACTATAGAGGAAGTATTTATAAATGGTATACCCTTACGAATTAAAATAGCAACACCTCTTGATTTAAAGGGAAACGATGAGTGAAATACTTTATCAATCCATTTGCCTTTCAGTCTATTATGTGCTACATTTTTTAGATGAGTTTCCTGAAGGAACATTATGTCTGCATCAATAGATTTTAAATGTGAAAGTACTTTACCTCTTTTAATTGGTTCATTAACACCCTTGACATTCCAACTACAAAATGTAATACCTTTAACCCCTGTTTTCCTTTGCGGGTTAACCAACCAGCGGAAAGGCAACACGTGATTGCAATCGAGCCATTCGTACGGGCACAGATACATGATATCAGAGGGGTGGGCAAAGGTTTTTCGCAAAGCCTGAGAGAAGTCCTGGTAAACCTTTACCAGGGGGTTTGGGGAACATGTGTTAGTGGATCTCGGAATGGCCGTCCCCATTCCAGCAGAGACGGGGGCTGAGGTCAGTGAGCCCGTTAAAGCAAAGTGGCAATGCTACCTACCAAGGCAGGGGCTCAAGTGCAGACACTGCTACACCTTGGCCTATTTGCTACCTCCAATGTCCTCGCACGGGATTCTCCCACGCCACACTGTCTCATTGGCATCCATGTCCTACTAGACCAAGTGGACCCGTTGGGCCCAAACCTCTCCTGCATTGGTGCAGCACCCTCTCCTACCCCCCTCCCTCCCCTCCCCCTCCCCCTCCCCTCCCCACTTCCCAGTCCCCCTCAACCGCCCTTATCCACCCTCCCCCCTCCCTCCATCCCCCCACCTCCCTCCATCCCCCCACCTCCCTCCATCCCCCCACCTCCCTCCATCCCCCCACCTCCCTCCATCCCCCCTCCCTCCTCCCTCCCTCCCCCTCCCTCCCTCCATCCCCCCACCTCCTTCCCTCCCTCCTCCCTCCCTCACTAGGAGATAGATTTAAACTTAAAAATGTGAATAACTTTTAAAATATAACACCGATTTCAATAAAACGACTTGCTTTGCCATTAAAGCGACGATGGTCACGCTATCATGTACCGATTTGGCTGTAGGTCGATCACAAGTAAACAAACAAACGAGAGTTTTAGTATATAGATGTGTTAATTAGTTTCGATTGTTCAGGTCATGTTCGTCAATGGGTGTAGTCTTGGGCAGAACATTTGTGCCCATGCACTTTATGTCAACTTGTTCCAAATATTCACGTGATGTACCTCATTGAGGTGGAGGGGGGTGGGGGGGTTCTGCCGGGACATTTGTGCCGGCTTATCTGGGAATAAACTAAGGAAAATAGGGCTGATTTAACCTGAGGAGTTCACAATGTCTCTCTGTCTAAAGTTTGTAAGCAGCTAATGACTTGGAGCTCGTCTCCCATCCTTCACTGTCCGACTGCCTGAATGTAAGTACGAGGGCAAGTGGCAGATTAACTTGGCAGAGTCTTGATGGAGAGCTTGCTCCTTTTCTTTGCATTGTTACCCCCCTTCGTCAACTCACCTTTGTCATTAAAATCGCGGGGGTCTTTCGTGACCCTCAAAGCTCATTAACTTGGAGAGAACCTTGTTTGCAATTGGATTGGCAGATGCGAGGAAGAGAGAGGGAGAGAGAGAGAGAGAGAGAGAGAGAGAGAGAGAGAGAGAGAGAGAGAGAGAGAGAGAGAGAGAGAGAGAGAGAGAGAGAGAGAGAGAGAGAGAGAGAGAACAAAACTGACCTGCCAAGGTACAAGGGGAAAGTAGGCTTTAAACTCGCTGTGAAAAATATAAACTTTGCAATCACCATTCAATCTTCAGAAGTCTGGTTCAGGTCAGCCATTCCCTCAAGGTCTGGTTGTATTCTGACGGACAGGGCTGAGAGGCAGAACCAGCACGAGATCTGGGTGTCCTAGTGCATCAGTCAATGAAAGGAAGCATGCAGGTTCAGCAGGCAGTGAAGAAAGCCAATGGAATGTTGGCCTTCGTAACAAGAGGAGTTGAGTATAGGAGCAAAGAGGTCCTTCTACAGTTGTACCGGGCCCTGGTGAGACCGCACCTGGAGTACTGTGTGCAGTTTTGGTCTCCAAATTTGAGGAAGGATATTCTTGCTATGGAGGGCGTGCAGCGTAGGTTCACTAGATTAATTCCCGGAATGGCGGGACTGTCGTATGTTGAAAGGCTGGAGCGATTGGGCTTGTATATACTGGAATTTAGAAGGATGAGGGGGGATCTTATTGAAACATATAAGATAATTAGGGGATTGGACACATTAGAGGCAGATAACATGTTCCCAATGTTGGGGGAGTCCAGAACAAGGGGCCACAGTTTGAGAATAAGGGGTAGGCCATTTAGAACGGAGATGAGGAAGAACTTTTTCAGTCAGAGGGTGGTGAAGGTGTGGAATTCTCTGCCTCAGAAGGCAGTGGAGGCCAGTTCGTTGGATGCTTTCAAGAGAGAGCTGGATAGAGCTCTTAAGGATAGCGGAGTGAGGGGGTATGGGGAGAAGGCAGGAACGGGGTACTGATTGATAGTGATCAGCCATGATCGCATTGAATGGCGGTGCTGGCTCGAAGGGCTGAATGGCCTACTCCTGCACCTATTGTCTATTGTCTATTGTCTATTGATTGCCAACCTTCTCCAAGCGTAATGAGCACCCAAGCTGGGCTCTGCTGTGATCTCACAAAGCACTGGAAATAAGTTTCTCCAAAACACGACACGTTTTTTTGGCCACGTATCTGCTTCTCAGCCATTTAATTCCCCCCCCCCGGCCTCTGACGAGAATGTTCTGTGCCACCGGAGGTTCTGAAAAAGTTGGGCTTATCACTGAGTTATGGAGAGAAGGAATGGGTGACGTTTTGGGTCTCGACAACTTCTTCAGTCTGAGGAAGGGTCTCGACCCGAAAAGTCACCCATTCCTTCTCTCCAGAGATGCTGCCTGTCCCAAAGACAGAGTTACTCCAGCATTTTGTGTCTATCTTCGGTGTAAACCAGCATCTGCAGTTCCTTCCTACACACTAAGTTGTAGAGTTGTCCAGCATCGAAACAGGCCTTTTGGCCCACCTTGTGCATGCTTACCAGTTTGGCATATTGGGCTAATACCACTGGCCCTCGAAATCCTTCTTACTCATATATCCAAACGTCATTGGCGGCACCAACAAAAATGGCGACGCTTGTGAGCTGCCGAGGTGAGGTTTGCTATATGATTTTACCCAGCTGTACGCAAAACAGAGCATTTCACTCTACCTAGGTACATGTGACAATAAAATATCATTAGGCCATCAGGCTTCTGAACTCATAAACACATTTCAAATCATATATGTTGATTATTTTTCAATATTGTCTTTTTAACTATTTTTAATATTGTCTTCTTACCTTACTAATGTCATTTTAAAAATCTTATTTATCCTTGGAATATTACTGCTGCGGTTGTCTTGTCAAATACATTTCATTGTACAGTTGAACCTACATATGACAAATAAAAAAATAAAAAAATAAAAAATTATTATTATACATTATTATGAAATCATTGAAGCATTAAAAGTCATAATAGTATCTGCAGGGTGGGCATTCCAAATATGGACTACCATCTGAGTCAAATCTTTGCCTCTGAGATCCCTCTTAAATCTCTCCCCCCCCCCCCCCCCCCCCCTCACCTGAAGCTTGTGCCCTCTAGTTTTTGAATCCTCTACCCTGGGTAAAAGACTGTGTTCACCTTATCCATGTACCATGACCTCAGCCTCCTATCATGTTGAATGTGATATTCCCCAAAGGAAATGTTGAGGCAAAGAGCGCTGAGCAATTGGCAAGGTTTAACCAAATCATAGAAACATAGAAACATAGAAAAATAGGTGCAGGAGTAGGCCTTTCGGCCCCTCGAGCCAGCACCGCCATTCAATATGATCATGGCTGATCATCCAAAATCAGTACCTCATTCCTGCTTTCTACCCTTGTCCCTTGATTCCGTTAGGCCGAAGAGTTGAATCTAACTCTCTCTTGAAAACATGTTGCGTTCCTCTGACTGTTTATGTGGCCCCATAGCAGAAGCGTCCATGTCACGAGGCTGGAAACTGGAAGTGTCCTGAGCTAATTCTGCCACCACCAACATCATCTATTGCAACAAGTGATGGCTCCCACTGATTGTCGCCGGAAGCTTGTGCCCACGATGACAGCGATGTAACATTTGAAACATGGATGATGGACACAAAAGAAGATGACTGTTTCTGTGAACCTCTCCCTTTGCCACTCCAAGATTTCGACCATGACAGGAGGCCAGTGTTCTGTGTGCACAAGATGCCCGCGGCTAGTTGTTCTTCAGCTTTCCCTAAAGGTGCTGTACCAAACCATTGTTTCTTTGAAGATCAGGAAAGCTCGTGCTTTATGAATTGTTTGCACATCTTGCCAAGTGTTACTTCAAGCTGAAATCGCCAAATTATTGCAAAAACACACACTCCATCAGCCAGCTGCCCTGGAATACTAATATTGTCTTTTCAGTTTTATATAACTCCCAATATATGAAAGGTATTGGCTGATAATTCTCCCCTTATTCTGAAGTGATAGTGGTATTGTTTCCAGCACGATGATGTCTTTGTTTTGATTTAATCATTGCGAGATGTGTATTCTGGTGCTTTGATCGATGTGTGCCGTTTCTCATCTTTGCATCTGCCTCCATTATTCATGTCACTCACATCATTACCCTTCCTTACCTCCAGTTGCCTTTCTCGTCCCAGAATCGCTGCCTTGACATTTGTCAGTGTCCCGGTCATTTGTCTTGCTCGCGCCCAGACTTCACCTGATTCCTTCGTGTCGAAAACCCTCTTCATGCCCCAACGATTTGATGCTCGGCAACTTTCATTTCTTCCTCGTCTCAGCTTTTCATGTGCAATTTGCTCAGGATAAATTATGAACTGACTCCCCGAGATTTGTCCATTATCCATCACTGTGTGCATCAAGCAACTAGTCGTAAAATTAGTCAGTCTCTGACTCCTGGTACAGTAACTCTGCCAATTTACTCCGAGTTCTTCTGGAGGCCAATTGTAGTCACCCCCAGAGAGATGCAGAACAAGGCGTCAATGAGCAGCGAAGGCTCCCCCCCTTCACTGTCACCTTGTTCCACCACAATCCAGGACAGCACAGTGGCACATCTGTTAGTGCAGCCTCCTCACAGCACCAGAGACTAAGTTCGATCCTGACCTTGGGTACAGTCTGTGTAGAGTTTGCATGTTCTCCTTAAAACTGCCTGGGTTTCTTCTGGGTGCCCCCCCTCCCCCCCCCCCCCCTCCCCCCCCCCCCCCCCAGTTCCCTCCCACATCCCAAAGATGTGTGGGTTTGTAGGTTAATTGGCCCTCTGTAAATTGCCTCCAGTGTGTAGACTAGAGAGTGGGTGTGAAAGTGAGATATCAGAGCACTGATGTGAATGGGTGATCGATAGTTGGTTGGGATAGTGGGCTGAAGGGCCCGTTTCCGAGCTGTATCTTTACTTTTAGTTTCAGAGATACAGCGCGGAAACAGGCCCTTCGACCGCCCGAGTCCGCACCGACCAGCGATTCGCAAACACTAGCACGGTGGCGCAGCGGTAGAGTTGCTGCCTTACAGCGAATGCACCGCCGGAGACTCAGGTTCGATCCTGACTACGGGCGCCGTCTGTACGGAGTTTGTACGTTCTCCCCGTGACCTGCGTGGGTTGAGGGGGGGGGGGGGAGGGGGGGAGGGGGGGATGGGGGGATGGGGGGATGGGGGATGGGGGGATGGGGGGGGGATGGGGGGGATGGGGGGGGGACACGACAAAAATTGGAATTTATTCCAGCAAAGAAGCTGGAGCGTTTCTCCTTCTCATTCTGAATTCCTCTTCATTTTGAAATGAAACAATTCTCTTTTCTTTCAACTCTTCGATGTTTCACTTAAGTCACTGCGAGCTTTAAAAGTTAAAAATTAAAAAAAACACAGAAAAGCTTTCAACTTGAATTGGACTGCTTTTGTGACATTTTGGACTTTGAGTCTTGAGTTCTTTGAGTTTAATTGACCGGGGAGTATTATAGCTCAGTTTAGTTTGAGTCTAGAGACACAGGGTGGGAATAGGCCGTTCAGCCCACTGGGGTCAGGTGACCATTGATTGCCCGCTCACATGAGTTCCATGTTATCACACTTTCCCATCCACTCCTTGCAGGTTCGGGGGCAATTTACAGGGGGCCAATTAACCCACGTCATCAGGGTGCGGGAGGCAACTAGAGCACTCGGAAGGAATTCATGTAGTCACAGGAAAACGTGCAAGCTCCACACAGACAGCATCCGAGGTCAGGATCAAAGATAATAGAGCGGAACAAGATAGACCACTCTGTCGAAATCACCTATACTGAAGTGTAGTAGGCAAAGGAGCCATTTTAGTAGGCAAACCCGCCGTTCGTTATGCCTCTCGCAGTGTAAATCAGTGTTTTGGGGGAACAGTACGTGTGATGATACATTAAAATGCAGAATATATCTCGTCTATCAGTTCACAGATTTTTGTTATTTTCCTTTTAAAATGTTTCTGCAAGTTTCTGCCTACTAAAATGGCGCCGTTGTATAATAGTTTCAATTGGTATATTTGTTTGTACAGTATTCTGGTGGTGGGTTCTGTTTTGGTTTTATTGTATTGTATATATTATTTTAATATTTGAATAAATATTTTTGATTAAAAAAAATAATTTAAAAAAATTAATAATTTTTTTTAAATGGCGCCGTGACGTCCCACGGTTTTTAGGGTCGAGTGGTCTATCTTGCTCTGCTCTGTTATCTTTGGTCAGGATGGAACCCGGTTCTCTGGCACTGAGAGGCAGCAGCTCTACCAGCTGCACCACCGTGCTGCCCAGTTGATGGCAGCTCAACTCGGAGGCAGAGGGTTCATGTCCTGCTCCAGCGACGTGAGGCCAAAGGTTGAGACTGATGCTGCAGGGCGACGTGGCACGGAGAGAGCTCCCCCTTCCCACTGGGGGCCGAGGGGCCGTCAGACCCTCCCGTGAATGTGAAGGATCCTCAGGGCAATGCTGTGAACGAGGGAGGGGGATTTACTGAGAAGGCTGAGGTTTTGCAAGATCCTCTACCAGTTCAAGTCTTTAACTGGAATGACGCCTGTACGGAGTTTGTACGTTCTCCCCGTGACCTGCGTGGGTTTTCTCCGAGATCTTCGGTTTCCTCCCAAACTCCAAAGACGTACAGGTTTGTGGGTTAATTGGCTGGGCAAATGTTAAAAAAAATTGTCAATAGACAATAGACAATAGACAATAGGTGCAGGAGTAGTCCATTCAGCCCTTCGAGCCAGCACCGCCATTCAATGCGATCATGGCTGATCACTCTCAATCAGTACCCCGTTCCTGCCTTCTCCCCATACCCCCTCACTCCGCTATCCTTAAGAGCTCTATCCAGCTCTCTCTTGAAAGCATCCAAAGAACTGGCCTCCACTGCCTTCTGAGGCAGAGAATTCCATACCTTCACCACTCTCTGACTGAAAAAGTTCTTCCTCATCTCCGTTCTAAATGGCCTACCCCTTATTCTTAAACTGTGGTCCCTTGTTCTGGACTCCCCCAACATTGGGAACATGTTTCCTGCCTCTAATGTGTCCAATACCCTAATTATCTTATATGTTTCAATAAGATCCCTCCTCATCCTTCTAAATTCCAGTGTATACAAGCCTAATTGCTCCAGCCTTTCAACATACGACAGTCCCGCCATTCCGGGAATTAACCTAGTGAACCTACGCTGCACGCCCTCAATAGCAAGAATATCCTTCCTCAAATTTGGAGACCAAAACTGCACACAGTACTCCAGATGCGGTCTCACCAGGGCCCGGTACAACTGTAGAAGGACCTCTTTGCTCCTATACTCAACTCCTCTTGTTATGAAGGCCAACATTCCATTGGCTTTCTTCACTGCCTGCTGTACCTGCATGCTTCATTTCAGTGACTGATGCACTAGGACACCCAGATCTCGTTGAACATCCCCTCTTCCTAACTTGACACCATTCAGATAATAATCTGCCTTTCTATTCTTACTTCCAAAGTGAATAACCTCACACTTATCTACATTAAACTGCATCTGCCATGTATCCGCCCACTCACACAACCTGTCCAAATCACCCTGCAGCCTTATTGCATCTTCCTCACAATTCACACTACCCCCCAGCTTGTCCCTAGTGTGTGTAGGATAGTGTTAATGTGCGGGGATCGCTGGGCGGCGCGGACCCAGTGGGCCGAAGGGCCTGTTTCCGCGCTGTGTCTCTAAATCTAAAAAAAAATCTACAAAATCTAAATGCCAGATCAGTTACACTTGTGACCAGAGTTGATCAAACACAGGTCATGAGATGTGCAGATGATTAGTTCAACTTGAAACTTTGTGGTTTTAACCACCTGAACTTCCACAGTGATTTGGACTACAGGAGCCCCACATTCATATTTACCAAAACGACACAAGGTGCTGGAATAACTCGATGGCTCAGGTAGTATTTCAGGAAAACATGGATAGGAGATGTTTCGAGTACGAACCTTTCTTCAGACGGATCTTTAGCAAATGCTGATTTAGATCCATTGTTTTCACTGAATTTAGATTTTAGACTTTAGATTTTAGAGATACAGCGTGGAAACAGGCCCTTTGGCCCACAAAGTCCGTGTCGACCAGCATTCCCCCCGCACACTAACACTATCCTACACAGTCAGGTGTAAATGACACCTTCTGTACCCTTTCCAATGCCTCAGCACCTGTCCTATGATGTAGAACACGAAAGATGTGCCGTACGTAAGGCAAGACCTAACCAGAGACTTGACAGTGGAGACACAAGAAACGGCAGATGCTGGAACCTTGAAGGATGAAGAAGGCTTCCAACCCAAAACGTTACCTGACCATTCCCTCCGCAGATGCTGCCTGACCCGCTGACTTCCTCCAGTTCTGCGGAGACAGGTGATTGTTTTGTATAACCTTCCTTTAAGTTGCATTGGCTGTCCCCCATCTACAACACTGGAATCGCGTACATATTCGGAACTGCCTTCTTCAAAGATGCAGCTGGACATTACACGCACAGTGCTCGCGGCAATCGATGTTGCCAAGATGTGTTAGCAACGGCAAACCTTGTGATTGCACTCTCTTCACACATCCGAGAGGTCTGTGTAGAGACAGATATAAAGATGTTCTCAATACCGATACCAAGAAACGATTGTTGTTGTTATCCATCATCAGCTGTGATTGATTTATTAGACCTGACTGGGCAAGGCTTCTAAAAGGACGGAAGATGTTTCCTCAAGGACCCATCTGACAGGAATGCTTTGCAAGAAGGTATGAGACATGTCAATTTGCAAATCATTTGTACTCCAGCACATTAATGGCTGGAAAGCGCTTTCAAATGGCCTGTGATTGTGGTACATAAACGCAAGACAATTTTCTGCAATCTAAGCCACTGAAAATTCCATTGCACTGAACAATGTTTCCATTTTCCTTACAATAGAATTGTATTAAAACTTCGATAACAGTTAAATCTCAATGAAAGTCAAATTGTTTTGGGTGTTGCAAGCATGTGATACATCGAGGAAAGAGATGGGATTGGTGCTGTGGCATCCAATGGTATTCAACGCACATTTGAACATAAGACCTTTAGGCTATGACTGAGCAGCAGAAATAGGCCGTTCAGCCCATCAAGTCTATTCCGCCATTCAATCAAGGCTGATTTATTTTATCTCTCTCAACACCATTCTCCTGCCTTCTCCCCATAACCTATGACTTCCTTCCAAATCAAGAGCCTATCAATCCCCACTTTAAAACATACCCAATGTCGAGGCCTCCACAGCCGTGCTTGGCAATGGAGGTGTTTTTAAAGCAGAGATTGACATCACATACTTTGACAAAGCTCAAAGAACTCAGCGGGTCAGGCAGCATCTACGGAAGGAATGGACGGACAACGTTTTGGGTCGGGACCTTTCTTCCTAACCACTCCCTCCACAGATGCTGCCCGAGCCACTGAGATCCTCCAGCACTGTGTGTTTTGATCAAGATTCCAGCACCTGCAGTTCCTTGAGTCACCACGTACTTTTGACGATCCGTGGTACACAAATGGCACGTTACATAACAAAGTAGGGCTTCACTAACTGGGTTAGATGCGCTTCAACATCATTTGAAAGGAACAAGGCTTCCCTTGTCCATTGGCTTGGCGTGTGATGTTGGAAGCCTTTTGCTGGTAGACAAGCCTTGGGTACGCCTGTTAACACACCTCCCAAATCTACTACACTCCCCTTCACCCCCCCCCCCCCCCCCCCCCCCCTGTAGGTCCCCAACCACCTCTCCCACCCCAGCTCCATCCTATCCCAATACGGTCCTTGAGGTTGCAATGTTGGCCCCTTGAACCGACAGAGGAAGGAACTGCAGATGCTGGTTTAAATCGAAGATCGACACAAAATGCTGGAGTAACTCAGCGCATCTCTGGTGAGAAGGGATGGGTGATGTTTCAGGTTGGGACCCTTCTTCAGACTGATATCAGGGGAGTGGGAGGTATATAGATAAGGAAGTGTATAGATAAGGAAGTGTATAGTGTGAAAACAGGACAAAGGGAATGGAGATCACGGAAAATGTAGCATAGATCGTTGTTAGTTAGGAGAAGGTAACAATGAAGCAAACAGAGATCAAATGTAGTCAAAGACAGTAAGACTGGTCGGAGAACTGCGTATAGAAAAGGAACCTTCCCAGTTCTCCGACCATTCTCCACTGCAAGATCCAGTCCACTTTAACACATGACTCACAATCTCAGGCCTACCCAAGTACCTGGTGGTGCCTCTTTGTGCAAGACCAACTGCAACTGACCATTGCCCTGAGAAGGGCATATGCAGTAAACACGCCTGAAGAAAAGGAATTGGTGATGTTTCTGGTCGGAACCCTGCTTCAGACCGTTCTTGAGTCTGAAGAAGGTTTCCTACCAGACACATCACCGATCCATTTTCTCCAGAGATGCTGCCAGACCTGCTGAGTTACTCCAGCATTTTGTGTCTATCTTCGGTATAAGCCAGTGTCTACAGTTCCTTCCTCCACAGAGAATATGCATTGGCTCTTGATGCTTCATATGTTTAACACCAACAATGTTTATTCCATGGCTGCATCAAGTTACACTAATACTCCAAAGACGTACAGGTATGTAGGTTAATTGGCTGGGAAAATGTAAAAATTGTCCCTAGTGGGTGTAGGATAGTGTTAGTGTGCGGGGATCGCTGAGCGGCGCGGACCCAGTGGGCCGAAGGGCCTGTTTCTGCGCTGTATCTCTAAAAATAAAAAGAACCTTAACGTAAGCTGATTTCTCTTGCTATCGAACAGAATCATCTGGGGCAATTTCACTTCAAGCACCATCCGCCTCTCATTTCAGGTAAATTAAGCCAGTCATTCATTGCCAACTTTGTGGGTGAAATGAGGCAGAGGAGAGAAGTAATTCTAACATTGTCTAGAACAACAAAAGATTAGGAAATGCTGGGAATGTACAAGTGTCTAAAAAAGTAAATGTGATATGCATGCAATATTTTAAGAGAAAGCAGACATTGGATTTATATCGTGAAAGGAGGGTGTACCGCAGGGACTTGAGGCCTTTTCAAGTGTGGTTGCTTTTATAACATCAGAGGAGCAGCTACCAACATGTCCACTGAGCTTCTGTAAACACGACCTTACAGAGGTGTACAAAATCATGAGAGGAACAGATCGGGTAGACGCACAGTGTAAGAAAATAACTGCAGATGCCGGTACAAATCGAAGGTATTTATTCACAAAATGCTGGAGTAACTCAGCAGGTCAGGCAGCATCTCAGGAGAGAAGGAATGGGTGATGTCTCGACCCGAAACGTCACCCATTCCTTCTCTCCCGAGATGCTGCCTGACCTGCTGAGTTACTCCAGCATTTTGTGAATAAATACCTTCGGGTAGACGCACAGCATCTCTTGCCCAGAGTAGCGGAACCCTGAACCAGAGGACATAGGTTTAAGGTGAGGGGGGGAAAGATTTAACAGGAACCTGAAGCGCAACTCTTTCAAGCAAAGGGTGGAGGGTGTATGGAACGAGCTGCTGGAGGACATAGTTGAGGCAGGGACTATCGCAACGTTCAAGATTGTGTGATCTATCTGAGACCCCCAGAGAGGCCCTTGGTAACATCTTATAAGGCAACATCTTATTGCATGAGACCACATACCTCACAGTACTGCCTTCCCTGGCCAATTAACCTACAAACCCAAAAGTCTTTGGGATGTGAGAGGAAACCGGAGCAGCTGGAGCAAACCCACGTGGTCACAGGGTGAACATTCAAACTCCACACAGACAGCACCTGAAGTCAGGATTGAACCCTAGTCTCTGCCATTGTGAGACAGTGGCCCTACCAGCTGTGCCACCGTGCGTGCCACCCTGAACGATTTAGAAGTGAATGTAGGAGTTTGCAGACGACACTAGAATTAGTGGTACAGTGGGGAGTGAAGAAGGCTATCCATGATTACCTTGGGATCTTGATCAACTGGGTCAAGGAATGGCAGATGGAGTTTAAGTCAGATAAATGCGAGGTGCCGCATTTTGGTTGGCGAATCCTGGACAAAACTTACATAGTAAATGGTAGGGTACTGAGGAGTCAGATACAGGCACATCATTCATGGAGGTGGCAACACAGGTAGGTCAGGTTAGTGAGGAACGCATTTGACATACTGGCTTTCTTATGTCAGGGTATTTAGTGCAGGAGTTGGGACATCATGTTACAACTTACAAAGCGCTGGCAAGGCCACATTTAGAGTAATGTTTTATCTGAAGGAAGGATGCCTTTAAACTGGAAAAAAAGGACAAAAAGGATTTGCAAGGATGTTCCCAGGATTGACGAGTTTGGGTTATAAGATGATGTTGGATCTTTTCTCCCTGGAGCATAGTAGGCTGAGAAGTGACTTTATAGTTTCATAAAATCATGAGGAGATAGAGAAGATGAATAGTCTTGGTCTATTCCCCAGAGTAGGGGAGTCTAAATCTAGAGGTTTACGGTGAGAGGAGAAAGATTTATAAGGATTCTATGGCGAGTTTATTGCGGCAGCAATATTCGAATACAAAGGTTAAACAACAAGGTAAAGGACAACCATCAAAAACTCACTGTCTTCTTCGAAGACTCCTCTGAACTGAACATTTCGGGCGCCAAAAGCGCACATGACCACGCTGTCCAATCAGCGATGTCGCTCTCTGGACCAATCCCTACGGTCGCGCTCACACGTGACCTTGCTGGCCAATCTGAGGGTTCGACGACCTGGACCATTCTCTATGGTCGCTACAATTCGACCTTTTCCATCCAGAGGATGGTGCATGTATAGAATGCGCTACCAAAGACAGTGTTTTAGTTTAGTTTAGTTTAGAGATACAGCGCGGAAACAGGCTCCTTCGGCCCACCGGTTCCGCGCCGACCAGCGATCCCCGCACACTAACACTATCCTATACCAACTAGGGTGAATGTTTACATTTACCAAGCCAAACCTACATACCTGTACGTCTTTGGAGTGTGGGAGGAAACCGAAGATCTCGGAGAAAACCCACGCAGGTCACCGGGAGAACGTTCAAACTCCGTACAGACGGCACTCGTGGTCGGGATCAAACCCGGGTCTCTGGCGCTGCATTCGCTGTAAGGCAGCAACTCTACCGCTGCGCCACCGTGCCGACCGAGTGATAGAGCAAAATACAATTACAACATTTAAAAGACATTTAGTCGTGTACATGAATAGGATAGAAGATGGACACAAAAAACAGGAGTAACTCAGCGGGTCAGGCAGCATCTCTGGAGAAAAGGAATAGGTGACGTTTCGGGTTGAGACCCTTCTTCAGACTCGACCCAAAACGTCACCTATTCCTTTTCTCCAGAGATGATGTCTGACCCGCCGAGTTACTCCAGCTTTTTGCGTCTATCTTCGGTTTAAACTAGCAACTGCAGTTTCTTCCTACACATAAACGGGATAGGTTTGGAGGAATGTGGGTTAGGCACAGGCTTTCAGGACCAGCTCAATGACGGAGTAGACTCGATGAGCCGAATGGCCTAATACTGCTCCTATGACCTATGAAGTTATGCTATCTTGCCTTGACCATTCATCCTCTCTCTGTGTTCCCCTCCAGTGCACTAATGAAGGAAGTTGCATTCCATTCACTGCCTCAGAAGGCAGTGGAGGCCAATTCACTGAATGCATTCAAGAGAGAGCTAGATAGAGCTCTTAAGGATAGCGGAGTCAGGGGGTATGGGGAGAAGGCAGGAACGGGGTACTGATTGAGAATGATCAGCCATGATCACATTGAATGGTGGTGCTGGCTCGAAGGGACGAATGGCCTACTCCTGCACCTATTGTCTATTGTCCATTTGGAGGCAGGGGCTGCCATTTATTTCAGACATGTGGGATTTCTTCAACTTTGTTTTATGAGAGGGGATCTTATAGAAACATATAAAATTATAAAAGGACTGGACAAGCTCGATGCAGGAAAAATGTTCCCAATGTTGGGCGAGTCCAGAACCAGGAGCCACACAATCTTAGAATAAAGGGGAGGCCACTTCAAACTGAGGTGAGAAGGAACATTTTCACCCAGAGTTGTGAATTTGTGGAATTCTCTGCCACAGAGGGCAAATCACTGGATAAATTTAAGAGAGAGTTAGATAGAGTTCTAGGGGCTAGTGGAATCAAGGGATATGGGGAGAAGGCAGGCACGGGTTACTGATTGTGGACGATCAGCCATGATCACAATGAATGGCTCGAAGGGCCGAATGGCCTCCTCCTGCACCTATTTTCTATGTTTCTATGTTTCTATTTGAAAACGTGCCCATGTGTTGGCCAGATCTGCATCTCAGGTGCACCAGAATGGGCTCGAATTCTGGCACTTTCTGAGGGGGTTTAGCATTTCAAATGGACTTTCTAATGAACAGATTAGCTGGGAAACCCGAAACCATCTGGAGAGAGAAAAGGCACAGATTTGAACTGCAGCGGGCTGACGATTTCCCCAGCCAATCTGCGAGGAACATGTTTCAGCGTGAACAATAAACAACACACCTAATGAAGGCTTCTCTGTCAGGACAATTAAAGCCCTGCAGCAACATCGGCTGATTTTAGTGTAATGCCTTTTGCTGATGCCCAGCTAGACTGTACGAGACGAGGCTCTGCTTTGTTCTGTACCTTCCCATACCTCTGGTTTCCCCCTCCCTGATTCTCAGTCTGAAGCAGGGTCTCGACCCGAAACGTCACCCATTCCTTCTCTCCAGAGATGCTGCCTGACCCGCTCAGTTACTCCAGCATTTTGTGTCGATCTTCGAGACATCACACATTGTGCCTCCATATACATAGAAACATAGAAACATAGGAAATAGGTGCAGGAGGAGGCCATTTGGCCCTATACGTCTGGGCTTTATTTTGCGAGCTGCGTTCCAGCCCTCACAGAGGAAGCGGTCTCTTCCCCACCACTGCCCTGCCCCAAACCTCATGGATGGTGTCCTGGTTCAAGGCTGTAGCTTTACCACAGAGGAACCCCCCTCCTTCATGAGGACCCATGTTAGGGCGGCACGGTGGCGTTGTGGTAGAGCTACTGCCTTGCAGCGCCAGAGACCTGGGCTTGATCCTGACTAGGCTGCTTGACTGTACACAGTTTGTATGTTCTCCCCGTGACCTGCGTAGGTCTTCTCAGGGATCTTCCGTTTCCTCCCACACTTTGTAGGTTCATTGGCTTGGTATAAAATGTAAAATTGTCCTTAATGTGTGTAGGGTAGTGCTGATGTGTGGGGATCGCTGGTCGGTGCGGACTCGGTGGGCCGAAGGGCCTGTTTCCGTGCTATAACTCTAAACTAAACACACCCACATCCTGGTTGGCGAGAGGTTCCCTTCTCAACAGTTCAACAGTTCAACAGAGCTTTATTTGTCATTCGGTACCAAGGTACCGAACGAAATTACATAGCAGTCATACACAAAAAAAGAACACAAGACACATGACCCCAACACAAACGTCCATCACAGTGACTCCAAACACCCCCTCACTGTGATGGAGGCAACAAAACTTCCACTCTCTTCCCCACGCCCACGGACAGACAGCTTGTCCCCGACCGACCCGCACAGTCCCCGCAAGGGGATGGAAGTCTCAATGTCTAAATGAAGTCAAAACTAATCATAGAGTTGATGCGACATAGAAACAGGTCCCTCAGCCCAACTCATCCATGTCGACCAAGATGGTCATCTACCTTAGTCCCACTTGCCTGCATTTATCCCTCGAAACCTTTCCTATCCATGAACCTGTCCAAGTGTCTTTTAAATGTCTTTTAATCTTTCTTGATTAGTACGGGTGTCAGGGGTTATGAGGAGAAGGCAGGAGAATGGGGTTAGGAGGGAGAGATAGATCAGCCATGATAAGCCATGATTGAATGGTGGAGTAGACTTGATGGGCTGAATGGCCTGATTCTACTCCTACCATTATTACCTTATGACCTTATAAGTGCTGTTATAGTAACTACCTCAACTACCTCCTCTGCACGCATGTTCCATATACCCTCCACCCTCGAAGTGAAAAAGTTACCCCTCAGGTTCTTATTAAATCTTTCACCTCCCACCTTAAACCACTGCCCCCTAGTTCCCTACCCTGGGAAAACAATCCTGTGCCGCCCTTGGACGATCTTTCAGTGTAGTCATCTCGAACTACTGCCATGATCATTTCCTTAATCGATAAAGCAGCTCCCCCCTTTTCTTCGACCCTCATCTGTATCTCACATGTAGTCTTAGAATTATACAGAATGGAAACGGGCCATTTGGCCAAACATTGTCCACGCTGACCAGTGGACGCCCTTCTGTATTGGCCCCATCGCCCAACTTGGCCCATAGTCCTCATGCCAGGCGATTCTAGTCTTTGTCTTGACCCATCTTAAATCAGTCAGTGACCGGCAGTGCATTGCAGGTACTCACCAACCTCTGGGTGAAGAATGTCCCTGTAAATCTCTACCCTCTTCCCCTTAAACAATGACTTCTAGTTTTATCTACCACTGATGAGGGGAAAGGATTCCTGTAGTCTGCCCCATGGAGACCCCTCACTACTTTCCACCTCTCAACCATGTCCTCTATTAACCTCCTCCATTCCTGGAAGGCCAGACCTAACTTCTTACTTTAGTTTAGTTTAGAGATACGGGCCTTTCGGCCCACCAGGTCCGCACCGACCAGCGATCCCCGCACATTAACACTGTCCTGCACACACTAGGGACAATTCACATTTTTACCAAGCCAATGAACTGACAAACCTGTACGTCTTTGGAGTGTGGGAGGAAACCAGAGCACCCGGAGAAGACTCACATGGTCACAGGGAGAATGTACAAACTCCGTACAGACAGCACCCGTAGTCAGGATTGAACTCGGGTCTCTGGCGCTGTAAGGCAGCAACTCTACTGCTGCGCCACCGTGCCGCACGCCCGCCCTTCTTATACCTTGTTGACCTGAGCTGCACACATACCCTTGTTGGGATTTGACCAGGATTTCATAAGTTAGTTCATGAGTTCATAAGTGAAAGGAGCAGAATTAGGCCATTTGGCTCATCAAATCTACTCTGCCATTCAATCATGACTGATTTATCTTTCCCTCTCAACTCCCATTCTCCTGCCTTCTCTCCATAACCCCTGACACTTGTACTAATCACAAATCTATCAATTTATCAATCTCCGCCTTAAAAATATCCATTGACACGGCCTTTGAAATGTTGAGCACAACCTCTCTACCTCTGCAATCAACACCCTGACCAGTAAGTGTAGGCCACTAGCACGTATACCTTTCTAATCACGTAGTCTACCTCCATTGCCACTTGCAGTATCTACAGATGTAATTTGAGGATGTAATTCCACAAAAGGGAATGTCCTAGAGTGATGGGGTATGATCCAGCTTCCTTATTGCTGCCAAAAATGCTTCACTTCCCGTTTGTCTGGATTAAACCCCATCGGCTATTGCTGAGCCATTTCACCAAAACATCGATATCTCTCTGGAGCCGAAAAGATTTCCTTCCACACGACCAACAATTCTGCCAAACCTCATGCCATTCATGAACCTACTGCTCTCACCACCCACACCCACATCTAAGTAATTCACGTATGTTAACCCCTCCATCAATGTGACCTAGTTCCTCATTCTCTCTCAAGGGTCTCCTCCAATTCCCAGCAGCTTCTCTCTACCTGTGGACATTCATGGGGCCAGAAGCAAAGGACCAAGTTGGTAGTAATTACGAAACCGTTCTGACGGGCAGCGGTAGAGTTGCTGCCTTACAGCGCCGGAGACCCGGGTTCCATCCCGACTACGGATGCTGTCTAAATGGAGTTTGCACGTTCTCTCCGTGACAGCGTGGGTTTTCTCCAGCTGCTCCGGTTCCCTCCCACTCTCCAAAGACGTATAGTTTTATAGGTTAATTGGTTTCTGTAAATTGTCCCTTGGGTGTAGGATGGAACTAAGTATGTGTGATCGTTGGTCGGCACGGACTCGATGGGCCGAAGGGCCTGTTTCCATGTTGTATCTCTAAACTAAACTAAACTAAACTGCCTATTGAAACCGACCCTCTCTTTTGTCACAACTCGCTCCATCAGTTTTTAAATAAACATTTCCTCATGTGAAAGTCACAGAAGGGAAATGGAAAAACATTGTGGCTTCACAGGAAATAACAAAACATTTTTACAGTTATTGTACTCTGTGACAAGATCAAACCCAGTCAATCTGTCACTAATTAGGAGTATTAGTGAATCCCAGACGACAGATTAGGTCACAGCAATTTACGTACAAAAACCCAAGTCAGCACGTGCACCAGTAAATGGTGCTACAATGGTTTTAAGGTAAACATGAGCCAGTCATCTGATCACCAGAAAATAAAAGGAAGACACATAGTGCTGGAGTAACTCAGCGGGTCAGGCAGCGTGCCTGGAGAACGTGGATGGGTGACGCTTCAGGTCGGGTCCCGAAACGTCACCGATCCATGTTCTCCAGAGATGCTGCCTGACCTGCTGGTTCAGAACTCTACACCTATAACAAATGGGACTTGAAAATGGCGCCAAATCTGGTGACTCTGTACACTGTCTCTGTGCACTACCACTATACACTTACACTGTGTCTGAGATGCTTATCTGCAACGTATCTGTGTGCTCATGTATGGTGATACTTGTACTGAACTGTAAACAGAAATGAATTTTACTGTACCTCAGTACATGTGACAACTAAAGCACCATTGAACCACTGAGTTACTCCAGCACTTTGTGTGTAGGAAAGTAACTGCAGATGCTGGTTCAAATTGAAGGTAGGCACATAAATGCTGGAGTAACTCAGCGGGTCAGGCAGCATCTCAGGAGAGAAGGAATGGGTGACGTTTCGGGTCGAGACCCTTCTTCAGACTGAACTCCAGCACCTCGTGTGTTTCCCATAAACCATCAGCTGCAGTTCCTCGTTTCTACATCTGGTCACCGGCTTTGTTGATTTGGTTTCGGTTAGTTTTAGTTTAGTTTGCTCACACAAATTTAAATTCTAACGAAATACAGAGATGTTTTTCTTCCTTTGGAAAGAACTGGCGTCGTATTTGTTGGAAACTGGCAGCCATCCCACGTTCTAAAGGGGGCATAGTACCCACGTTCCCAACGTTCTAAAGCGGGGCAATCCCACGTTCTAAAGGGGGCATCAGCACTGGTGACTTCCACCCATCCAGAGTACACAACTCTCCAGAACCGGTCCCTTCACAAAGTCTCGCACATATTGGCTCTCATTTGTTCATAACTTCATAAGTTCATAAGTCATAGGTGCAAAATTAGGCCGTCCAACCCGAGTCTATTCCGCCATTCATTCATGGCTGATCTATCTTTCCCTCTTAACACCATTCGCCTGCCTCCTCCCCATAACCTTTGACACCCTTACTACTCAAGATCTCTGCTTTATTAATACGCAATGACTTGGCCTCCACAGCCTTCTGCGGCAATAAATTCCACAGGTCCACAGATTTAAGAAAATTAGTCACCTTTCTAAAGGTACATCCTTTCATTCTGTGGCTGTGCCCTCTGGTCCTAGACTCTCCCACTAGTGGAAACATCCTCTCCACATCCCAAGTGTGGAGATGTGGACCACATCTCCACCCAAGATGTGTGGAGGAGTGTTTCAAAGCTCTACCCAAGCCTTTCACCATTCAGGTGTCAAGGGAGTCCAGAGTATTTTATTGTGATGTATCCCAGATAGAACAATGAAACTCCTACTTGCAACAGCACAATAGAATATGTAAACATAGTACTCTGTAAACAATATAAAAATGGGGAAAAAAGTTGTGTGTGTGTGTGTGTGTGTTGTTGTATACACATACACACATATGCATACACACATACATATATATATAGATATATAAATATATATATATAAATATATTTATATATATATATATAAACATATATAAATATATATGTGTGTGGGTGTGTATGTGTGTGTGTGTATGTGTGTGTGTGTATATATATATATATATATAGTGTAAGAAAATAACTGCAGATGCTGGTACAAATCGAAGGTATTTATTCACAAAATGCTGGAGTAACTCAGCAGGTCAGGCAGCATCTCAGGAGAGAAGGAATGGGCGACGTTTCGGGTCGAGCCTCTTCTTCAGACCTACACATATATACGTACACATAAAAAACAACAATAATCGTGTCATAACAATAATCGTCTATGTAGTTCAGATCTTACTGCAGGTTGTACTGTCTAATAGCCTGAGGGCTGCAGGGACGAGGCTATTCCTGAGCCTGGGCGTTACAGATTTCAGGCACCTGTATCTTTTTCCCGATGGCAGGGGTGAAATGGGTGAAATTCGGTAAGTTTCAATCAGGTCTCCCCTCCACGATGTAACCGGGCCTACATTCTGGAACACCACAGTTACTAGAAGGACTGAAATAGTTTGAGAGGGTGATTCACTGTCCTCCTTCTCGACAGCATGCAGGAATACGCGCCAAACACAGAGGTTACTACAGTCAATAGTCAATAGTCAATAGTCAATAGTCAATTTATTTGTCACATACACATAAATGTGCAGTGAAATGAAAAATTACCCGCAGTTCAACAATAAGACCAATAAAAATAAGCAATAAAAATATGCAATAACACATACAATCACAGACCAACACCAAACAAAGGAAACATCCATCACAGTGAGTCTCCTCCAGTCACCTCCTCACTGTGATGGAAGGCCAGAATGTATTTTTCTCTTCCCCTGCCGTCTTCTCCCACGGTCAGGCTGTTGGAGTTGCCACGTCAGGGCGGTCGGGGCTAATGAACGTTAAAAAGGTTAGCAACAGCCAGGAGTATTGGGCTGGCTCAATGACTTTGGGCAGAGCTGTTTCCTGGTCTTACAAGGTAATTCAGCCTTGACATTGAACCCAGACAGTGATTGGGCAGGAAGGTCTCCCAACTGTTACCACAAACCAATCACTCGGGTCAATTATTCCCTTTGTTGGCCAGCAAGCACTACCATTAAACTCAGTGAAGATTAGTTGTGTGGAGATTTAAAACAAGTATATGTTAAAAAGAGGTCGAAAATTGACTCGATCTTTCTCGCGTGACGTCGGAGTATTCCACCAAGGCCCATATCGTCATGGCAACCGCAATATTCTCATGACAAAATAAATTAATTAATCAATCACTGCTCGGTTCTCAGCACAAGTCTTCCACTAACTGTTTTTTTTTTAAAGCTTCTTAACAAACAGCCTTTTACAGTTCAAGTCCATGAATATAAATTACTGAGTGGTACTGTGGAGTAAACACTGCACACCACAGAATTAACGGAAAATATATGGTAAACATCAACAGAGATAATAATAATAATAATAATAATAATAATAATAATAATATTCATTTATTGTCATTGCAACGAGTACAACGAAATTAAAAAATAGCCAATCCTGACGGTGCGTACAAACATATATGCAATAAATGCAAAAACAAATAAATACATAAATACAATTAAATACAATTATATTAAGTACAAGATTTTTTAACGGTGTTGCCTAGTGCAAAGGTAGTGTTCAGTTCTCGTATGGCCCTGGGGTAAAAACTGTTCTTAAGTCTGTTTGTTCGGGATTTGATCGACCTGAAACGTCGACCAGAGGGCAGATGAACAAACAGACGGTGGCCGGGGTGGGATGGATCTTTTATTATTTTGCCTGCTCTACTGAGGCAGCGTAGGCTGAACAGGTGCTCCAGGGAGGGCAGTGAGCAGCCGATGATCTTCTGGGCCGTCGTGATGACCCTCTGAAGGGCCTTCCTGTCCTTTTCTGAGCAGCTGGCATACCATGTGGTTATACAGTATGCCAGCACACTCTCGATGGAGCAGCGATAGAAGGACAACATGAGCTTCTCCTGCAGGTTGGTTTTCCTGAGGATCCTCAGGAAGTGGAGTCTCTGCTGTGCCTTCTTTACTGTGGTGATGGTGTTGGTAGACCAGGTAAGATCCTCTGCGATGTGCGTACCCAGGAACCTGAAAGCTGGTACCCTTTCCACACAGACCCCATTGATGTAGAGTGGGTCGTAATCTACACTGGTTTTTCTAAAGTCAATTATAAGTTCCTTTGTTTTGGAGGAGTTCAGGACCAGATTGTTCACTGAACACCATGCTGCCAGCCTTTGGATTTCATCCCTATAGGCTGACTCATCTCCTTCTGAGATGAGTCCAACCACAGTCGTGTCATCCGCGAACTTGATGATGGCGTTGGTGGGATGGGTGGGGGCGCAGTCGTGAGTGTAGAGGGAGTAAAGGATGGGGCTCAACACACAGCCCTGTGGTGAGCCGGTGCTCAGTGTAATGGTGGAGGAGAGGTGAGGGCATATTTTGACGGTCTGGGGGCGGTTGGTCAGGAAGTCCTTGATCCATTGGCAGATGGTTTGGGAAAATCCAAGGTCGGAAAGTTTGGTGACCAGTCTGCTCGGGATGACCGTGTTAAAGGCAGAGCTGAAGTCGAGGAAGAGCATCCTCACATAGCTCCCCTGGTGTTCAAGGTGGGTCAGTGCAGTGTGAAGAGCAGTGTCGATGGCATCCCCTGTAGACCTATTTGCTCTGTAGGCAAACTGGTGTGGGTCGAAGGTGGGTGGAGGCTGGCTTTGATGTGCTGCAGGACCAGTCTCTCGAAGCACTTTGTGATGACCGGTGTGAGTGCTACCGGACGGTAGTCGTTAAGACCGCTGATGACAGACTTTTTCGGCAGTGGGATGATTGTGGCGGACTTCAGGCAGGGAGGGATGGTGGATTTTAAAAGGGACAGGTTGAAGATTTTTGTGAAGACCTCAGATAATTGGTCTGCACATTCCCTCAGCACTCTGCCCGTCACACCATCGGGGCCTGCAGCTTTCCTGGGATTCACTGCTCTGAGCACGCGCTTAACATCATACTCCTGCACAGTGAAGGTGTTGCTGTCAGGTGCTGGAGAGGGTGTTATGTCTGCCACTGTAGCTTTCACCTCGAAACGAGCAAAGAAACAGTTAAGTTCCTCTGCCAGCGAGGCGTCGCCGTCGGCAGTCGTGCGGTTGCTGGTCTTGTAGTTGGTGATGTGCTGGATGCCTTGCCATACCCGCCGTGGGTCATTGTTGGAAAAGTGGTCCTCAATCTTCCTCTTGTAGGACGCTTTGGCATCCTTGATGCCTCTCTTCAGGTTGGTTCTAGCAGCACTGTATAGAGCTCTATCACTAGACCTGAAGGCGGTGTTACGGTCCTTGAGGAGAGACCTGACATCCTTTGTCATCCAGGGTTTTTGATTGGGATACAACCGGATGCGTTTGTCGACGGTGACATTGTCAACACAGTTTTGGATGTAGCAAAGTACAGTTGATGTGTACTCCTCCAAGTCCTGATCCTCAAAAATATCCCAGTTGGTCCTTTCGAAGCAATCCTGCAGCTGCGAGGAAGCTCCTTCAGGCCATGTCTTAACAGTCTTTATGGTGACTGGAGCTTTCCTCCTGAGTGGGGTGTATGCTGGAGTTAGGAATATGGACAGGTGATCTGACTGCCCCAGGTGTGGTAGTGATGCTGACCTGAAACCCTTCTTAATATTAGAGTAAACCTTGTCTAGTGTGTTTTTCCCCCTGGTAGCACATCTTATGTGTTGTTCAAGTTTCGGGAGAACTGAGTTTAGGTCTGCATGGTTGAAGTCCCCGGCTATGATGTGGGCTGCTTCTGGATATGTGCTCTGTTGTGAGTTTATTGCACCGAGCAGGTAGCCTAAAGCTGTGCTAGCGTTAGCAATCAGTTTGTGGCTTACTGCAGGTACCCACTCCAAATGATATTGCCATCCGCCTCTTCTGGCCTTCATTATTAACACAGACTTGCCAGCCCATTCCCAAATTACAAACTGCCGCGTCAGCAGAGTGTTCTCTTTAAACCTAGCCCATCCTTCCCGCTTAATTTGCTTTCCAGACATCGAAGCATTTGCAATTAAGGTTGTGGCCATTTAAAATTATTTTTACTTTGCTGCAGAAAAAGCACCCGGAAAACATAGAAAATAGGTGCAGCAGGAGGCCATTTGGCCCTTCGAGCCAGCACCGCCATTCATTGTGATCATGGCTGATCATCCACAATCAGTATAAGAATATAACTGCAGATGCTGGTACAAATCAAAGGTATTTATTCACAAAATGCTGGAGTAACTCAGCAGGTCAGGCAGCATCTCAGGAGAGAAGGAATGGGTAACCTGTAACAATCAGTAACCAGTGCCTGCCTTCTCCCCATATCCCTTGATTCCACCAGCCCCCAGAGCTCTGTGAATGCCAGCAGATGTAGATGGACACAAAATGCCGGAGTAACTCAGCGGGTCAGACTCAGCATCTGTGGAGAAAAGGAATAGGTGACGTTTCGGGTCGAGACCCTCCCAAGAGATGTAGGTGCCGGTTTTCAAAAAAAGGCACACAAAGAAAGAGCTGGAGTAACTCAGCGGGTCAGGCGGCATCCTGGAGAACATGGATGGGCGACGTTTCTATGGGAAGGATGTCGTTGAGCTGGAAAGAGTACAGAGAAAATTTACAAGGATGTTGCCAGGAGTTGAGGGACTGAGCTGTCGGGAGAGATGGGCCAGGCTTGGACTTTATTTTTTGGAGTGCAGGAAGCTGAGGGGTGATCTTAGAGGTGTATAAAATCACGAGGGGAAAATATAGGACAAATGTACAAAGTCTTCTATCCAGCGTGGGGGAAATAAGAACACGAGGACAAATGTTTCAGATGAGAGGAGCAAGATTCATTACAAACCCAAGGGGCATCTTTTTTCACTCAGAGGGTGGTGGGTATGTGGAGCGAGCTGCCAGAGGAGGTAGTTGAGGCAGATACTATAACAACATTTAACAGACACTTGGACGGGTACATGGATAGGAAAGATTTAGAGGGATGGGGCCCAAACACGGACAAATTGGACGAGCTTACATTAGGCATCTTGGTCAACATGGTGGAGTTGGGCCGAAGGGCCTGTTTCCATGCTGTATGACTCTGTAAGCCTATGTCCCCTGTGGTGGGCAGGAGAAATTACTTCCACAGAGGTTGTACATGGCCTTTGGGTTGCTTGGAGCACTAACTTATGGGGAACCAGAGCTCGTGAATCTGCCCTTAGTACCTGAAGAACAAATGCATGGCTGCATTTACTTGATGTTACCCTGAGGGGTGCAACGAGCCAGTAGTTTGGAGCTGGCTGGAGTCACGTGAATTATCTTCCTCACAGGACATTGAACGCAAGATTGAATGCAAGAGGAAGCAATCTGGCCCTTGCAAGCTGCTGTTTGTTAGTGAATTCATTGGGTTTTTATAACAATCCAGCGGATTTAACAGTCGGTTTCTGGTGCCTGGAAACACTTGAAGGATTTATTGAATCCACTTCCTTCAATGGTCATGGTGGGATTTGAACTCAACTTTTGAGCTACTCACCTGGCTGGCTCTGCAGTAGGTGGTCTCACGGCCATGTGGACAATCAGCGGCACGGTAGCGCAGCGGTAGAGTTGCTGCTTTACAGCGAATGCAGCGCCGGAGACTCAGGTTCGATCCTGACTACGGGTGCTGCACTGTACGGAGTTTATACGTTCTCCCCGTGACCTGCGTGGGTTTTCTCCGAGATCTTCGGTTTCCTCCCACACTCCAAAGACGTACAGGTATGTAGGTTAATTGGCTGGGTAAATGTAAAAATTGTCCCTATTGGGTGTAGGATAGTGTTAATGTGCGGGGATCGCTGGGCGGCACGGACTTGGTGGGCCGAAAAGGCCTGTTTCCGGCTGTATATATATGATATGATGATATGATATGATAGTGGCTCTGATACAGACTATGCTGCGTGCTATTTATCTTTAGCTTCATCCCACCACCATCAAAGGAATGTACAGGAGGCACTGCCTCAGAGGCACCCAATATCATCAAAGACACACTCCACCCTGGCCACACTCTCCTTGTGCTACTAACAAGATACAGGAGCCTGAAAACTGTGACCACCAGGTTCAAGTACAGCATTTCCCCAACACCCATCTCGAGTAGTCTCGAACACTAACCTCAGCTACTGAGATCTCCGATGGCCTTTGTTTTGGTTGCACTACAGATTTCGGTTTTGTACTACTCTGGTTACTTAGCATTACGGTTATTAATACATTGCATTATTGATTATATATTGATTATCTGGATGTTATTGCATTCACTGGTCTGTTAAGCTGCAGTAAAGGTGGCACGGTGGCACAGCGGTAGAGTTGCTGCCTCACAGCGCTGGAGACCCGGGTCTGATCCCGACTACGGGTGCTGTCTGTACGGAGTTTGCACGTTCTCCCCGTGACCCGCGTGGGTTTTCTCCGGGCGCTCCGGTTTCCTTCCAGGCTCCAAAGACGTACAGGTTTGCAGGTTATTTGGCTTCGGTAAAATTGTAAATTGTCCCTAGTGTGTGTGGGATATCCGATTATGGCGGGCTTGGTGGGCCGAAGGGCTTTATCTCCAAATTAATCTCTATCTCTTTCCACGCTACATCTCTAAATGAAACTAAACTAAACTGAGTAAGAACTTCATTGTTCCGTTGCCTGTATGCGTGATAATGAAACTGACCATTCTCTTAGCTCTTGGCTCAGGAGGGCTGATAAATCCCATGTCCACCTGCACATTTGCGATCGCGGTGATCAAATTTCAATCAGTTCACCTTTAAGCAACTGAAGCCGTTTGATCACCAGAGCAGATGAGCGCTGGAGCATAAAACGTGCTCAAGAGTGATTTAACATTAAACAAATTAATGTTAAGTTATCTCACACATTTAGAATGGGAACATTAAATGCCAGCTGTAAACTACCCCACTGGCAGTTCCAGGGGAGTCAGCATTAGAGCCCAATGTTCTTCCCACCACCTTCCAGTTAAATTGCCCAAAACATCAAAGGCCATAGGCTATTTATAGACTGCTCAGTCCCACATCTGGTTTTGAGCTTATAATAATGCTGCAATCCGACCACAGTAAAACAACACTTTCAGGAGCAGATCTATTGCTGCTGTTATTAATAAACTCAGCCATAAACATTCAATGCCTTTTCTTAAAACCTGATTTTTATGGTTCTTGCGCGATGCATGAAGTGTTGAGAATAGTTAACAGAACGCTTCAAAACTGGGACAAAGTATTATTCACATTTACTTCACAATAGCTACGTTGTGCTATGTATTAAATACCAATTTAATTTTTAATAGGGGTGGGGGGGGGGGGGAAAGTATATTCCCAAGTAAATCTCCTCGCGATCCAGAGTTCAAACAAGTTCACCGCAGCAGATTATTTATGTTCTTCTGTCTTTACCGAGAGCCAAGAATTAATGTAGTCAACCGAGAGCACATGACTCCGATGAACTTGCAAGTTAACTCTGAGCAACTCATCAGATGGGGTCTGATTTGATGTTTTGGCTGCCGTTGCTACAGCCTTGAGCAGATGTTTAATCACCTCCTCAACTGGTTTCATAGAACGCAGTCGGAATATTTACCGCTGCAGTGAATTATTCCGATCCAGAGAAGCAAAATGTAAACAGCAGGCACAGAGGATCAGAGTTCCATACTAATAAACCATACCTGAGAGCAGCTCGGGATAGATGGCACAGAGTTTTAACAAGGACAGCACACAGAGCCTGAGATGTCCTGAATATATTGACCGGTGTCTTTCAAATATCAGCCGATTCTTCGGCTTATTTCCAGCAGACTCGTAAATATATTAGAGTTTGGTTGGAGTTTTCTGCCTTATTTTAATTTTTCACACCAAAAGTATTTTCTCTGTTCAATCCGTTTTGACTTGAATTCAGTGCAAGTTATATTTTAGGCAATTTGCAAGCGGAATATATTTAATTCCAAATCAAAGGTTAATGGTATGAATATTGATTTTTCTAATTTTAAGCAACCCTTGCATTCCCTGCCTCTCCATCTGTCCTCCCCCACCCTAGAGTCCAACTAGTTTCACTGTCATCCTGTTTAGTTTCACTGTTTGTACCCCCTCGTTATCACCTCTTCCATGGCCAACAATGGACCATTGTGGGCTTCACCTTTCCTTGATCATCCGTGCTGGCCTTGATTTGCTTTTTTCATGCCTTTATTTCTTTTGTTCTCTGTTCCTTTTCACACCTCTGGAGGGGATAGGAACAGGGCAATAACTGGGGTGGTGGGGGAAATGTGTGTACATCAAGGTGGGGGGGGCAGGGGAAAGGGGGAAGGTTAGGGGGTATTACTTGAAATTGGAGGTTTTAAAGTTCATACCATTGCTGGTAGACACAAAATGCTGAAGTAACTCAGTGGGTCAGGCAGCATCTTGGGAGAGAAGGAATGGGTGACCTGAAACGTCACCCATTCCTTCTCTCCTGAGATGCTGCCTGACCTGCTGAGTTACTCCAGCATTTTGTGAATAAATACCTTCGATTTGTACCAGCATCTGCAGTTATTTTCTTATACTAAATACAGTGGTATCAGCAGTCAGGAGGCATTTCCTTTGAACACTCAGCCATTTATCTCTCTCCCAGCCATTGAAAGAATGAACAACAATATTTCACTTCATCCAAAGGAATCCAGCAATAATTAATCTTCTCTCTCCTTCTCTCTTGGATTGCTGCCTGACCCGCTGAGTTACTCTAACATTTTGTGTCTACCTTTGATTTTAACCAGCATCTGCATTTTTTTTCCTACAATTCATACCATTGCTAATGGTGTAATAACGTTCATACCATTGGGCCATAAGCTACCCTAATGGTGTTGTTCTTCCACCACACCTGTGAGATAGTTTGCAATTCAATAACATCATTGGGGCAGGTACATGGATAGGACAGGTGTAGAGGGATATGGGCCAAATGCAGGCAGGTGGGACTAGTGTAGATGGGGCACCTTGGTCGGCGCGGGCAAGCTGGGCTGCAGGACCTGTTTCCGGGCTGTGCGACCATGACTCTAAATCCCTCACGATCTTTTCAAGAAAACCCGAGTCAGGTCGTCAGCGAATTTGATGATACCTCAGGAGCGGAGGTTCTGACTAACAAAGCAGGTCCATTGATGGGGAACAGAGAAGAACCACTAATTAAAAATCTTCAACTCACAGTGACAACAAAGTCCTGCAGGCGGGCACCTGGTTTGTGCTCTTTACACCGAGCAGTCTCCTGGTACCGTGATTCTGTTGGCAATCAGATTCCTCGGTGTTTTCTCAATAATTCACCATTTTTCAATGTCGCACCTGGAAGAGATGAAGGAAGCTTTCAGACAAGTAAGGAGGCACAAGGAAGTGGGGACGTTGGAATCCTGCCAAAACACTAAGTGTTAGATGATCTATAGACAATAGATAGACAATAGACAATAGGTGCAGGAGGAGGCCATTCGGCCCTTCGAGCCAGCACCCCCACTCAATGTGATCATGGCTGATCATTCTCAATCAGTACCCCGTTCCTGCCTTCTCCCCATACCCCCTGACTCCGCTATCCTTAAGAGCTCTATCCAGCTCTCTCTTGAATGCATTCAGAGAATTGGCCTCCACTGCCTTCTGAGGCAGAGAATTCCACAGATTCACAACTCTCTGACTGAAAAGGTTTTTCCTCATCTCCGATCTCAACGGCTTAGGCGACATCTGTGGAGGAAAAGGATGGGCGACCATTTGGATCGGGACCCTTTTTCACACCGAGACCACCATTAAGGGTCCCAACTCGAAATCTCGCCGTCCATTCCCTCCACAAATGCTGCCTGACCCACCGAGTTCCTCCAGCAGGCACTAAATAGAGGCCCAGGCAATTTTGACATGAGTTTGCCTCCTGGATCAGATCGGACATTGGTCTTTGCGTAAGGAATTGATGCATTACAATGTGTTACAATGCTGAGAACTATATTCTGCACTCTGTGTCATGCCAAAGCTTGCACTATACCTCGGTACATGTGACAGTAATAAAGCAATACTAAGCTAAACTAAAGATCCTTCTCATCCACTCTATCTATAGTTGTCAATCAAACTTCCCACAGCCTCTTCTGTTGCAAGCCCCAGTCTTGGTGAACTTTCCTCATGGCCAAAATACTCTCCTCGGGCAAAACTTTCATAAATCCCCTCTACTTAGTTCATGCCCATAGGTTCTAGGAGCAGAATTAGGCCATTCGGCCCATGAACTCTACTCCTCTATTCAATCTGCCTTAAAGTTATCCAGTGACTGGGTCTCCAGTCCACACAGGCCCCATTGACAATGAGTTCCACAGATTCTCTGGCTAAAGAAGTTATTTCTATAATTAATACCCGCAGGTACAATGGTCACGCAACTCACACTGATTTGGAAATTTGGTGGATAAGAAGGCTATAGAGGGCTATGGACCAAATGCAGGCAAGTGGGACCAGCCCACGATGCCAACTTGCTGGTGTGTCAAAGTGGGCCAAAGGGCCTGTTTCCATGCCCTGTGACTCTATGACTCTAAATGGACACACGACATTACATTAACATAGTTCCTCTGTCCCTCTCTTCCCCTCCTCCTTCCCAGATCTCCCTCTATCTTCCTGTCTCCACCTATATCCTTCCTTTGTCCCGCCCCCCTGACATCAGTCTGAAGAAGGGTCTCGACCCGAAACGTCACCCATTCCTTCTCTCCTGAGATGCTGCCTGACCTGCTGAGTTACTCCAGCATTTTGTGAATAAATACCTTCGATTTGTACCAGCATCTGCAGTTATTTTCTTATACTTAACAGAGGGCTTGAAGGCCAATTTGAAAATCTGGACTCGAACTTTACTGCATATTCTGGTTTGAAAGTCATATCTTATCAGTTCTGTCTTTACACTCTATACTTGTTACCTGCTGTCTTTACAATCTATGTAAATGCCCGCATACTCCTTTACCAATTACATTGATATTACATCATAAAATTGTATGGTTTTAATTTTATATTTTTCTCTTTGCAATTTGCTTTTGTTATTTCCCTCGAAATTGCAAAAAGCCCAAGTCCTGAGTGTTCAGCAAAATCACTTCTCTATATTCCAAGAAGATAATGGATACTTTGCAATATCATTATTCCGGAGATGGCTCTGGGGCTGATGGTTATTACCGCTGTTTATAATGGTGGCGAGTTAATTTAAGTCTGACTCACAGGAAAATGGCAGAAGCAGAGTACTGGCGGTGGGGAGATGTTATGGTAGCGATATGTAAACCAGATAGAGACGGATGGGAGTGCAATGGTACGGGCGTGTCTTGTCACAAAAGTCTACAGTGGACTGATAGCCGCAGAATGAGTGCTTCACTTGCAGATGGAGCCGACCATTCATAGAAAGATTATTTCTAACCTGCAGAGGGCCGTTGGCAAGATGCCAAGTTGAAGACGGTCACAAATGTGAAAGGGAGGATGGAGTCACAGGAGGAACATGAGATGTAATTAATTTTTGCTAACGTTTTTTGAGACTGAAACATATAAGATTATTAAGGGGTTGGACACGTTCGAGGCAGGAAACATGTTCCCAATGCTGGGGGAGTCCAGAACCAGGGGCCACAGTTTAAGAATAAGGGGTAGGCCATTTAGAACGGAGAAGAGGAAAAACTTTTTTGGTCAGAGAGTTGTAAATCTGTGGAATTCTCTGCCTCAGAAGGCAGTGGAGGCCAATTCTCTGAATGCATTCAAGAGAGAGCTAGATAGAGCTCTTAAGGATAGCGGAGCCAGGGGGTATGTGGAGAAGGCAGGAACGTGGTACTGATTGAGAATGATCAGCCATGATCACATTGAATGATGGTGCTGGCTCGAAGGGCCGAATGGCCTCCTCCTGCACCTATTGTCTATTGTCTATTGTCATACATGGCACTGCGTTACAACAGCCCTGGATCCATCTGAATTTTATTTGTCCCCTTTTATCATCCAAAGTGGAATCCTGAGGTCTTACAATCTGTGGAATTGAGAAATCTATTTGCAACATATGGCGACACAGTGGATTCAACAATACAAATATATATATAACATCTATTATTCACTCCCTGGACCTGTGTATATCGGAGGCAAGGCCAACATTTAATGATCTAGATGTAATTACTCCTGAGAAGGTTGTAATGTGCCATTGTTTGACCTGCTGTATTAAGAGTGGCGAAGATGTGCACTTTCTGTGGGAAAATGGAGGGTGCCGGGGAATTTATAAGCGAGGCCGGGCGGGCGGACGCACTTGGAGGCTTTTCCGACACGGAAACACCCTCCTCCCCCTCACCGGAGGCTCGTCGGGTGTGGAATGGAGTCTCTGGAGGTATCGGGTGTGGAGAGCAAGGGCCCGGTGTAGGAGGGAGAACCAGGGTCATGGCTCCAGCGCCTTCAGCTAGGCTGCAGGAGGTTGCTGCCGGGACACAAGATGGCCGACGAGGGGAAGTGAGGGACGACGGTTCAGGGGCCAAGCCGGGCATGGGTGACGAAGGCGATCGGGAGCTGCTCCAGTTGATCGAACACACGGCAATCCGGACTTGGAACCCGATAAAATCGCGCCACACATGGTGGTGGCGGCATTATTATATGCAAAATGAATTTCACCTTGTCATGTTTAATTGTATACGTGACAATAAATGTTACAATAAATATATGTGACTTAAAATTAAAGGCCGCTCTTTTAGAAAGGAGGTGAGGAGGAACTTCTTTAGTCAGAGGGTGGTTAATCTGTGGAACTCATTGCCACAAAGGGCTGTGGAGGCCATTTCAGTGGATATTTTTAAGGCAGAGATAGACAAATTCTTGATTAGAACGGGATCAGGAGGCAGAGATCAGCCATGAATGAATGGCAGACTCGATGGGCCAAATGACCTAATTCTGCCCCTATAACTTGTGAACTTGAATAAATATCCATTGAATGGGGTTGTAAGCTGTATTTACGACCGACTTCAAGGAAGGAGACAGTTTGATTGCGGTGATTACAGAGGCGTTTCCCTCTGTGCCAGCCACAGGAGACGTCAGCACAAGGACCATCCTCAATCTCTTCCTCCCAGCCGCTGATCTGTCCATCGAGGCCCAAGGTGGATGTGGCCATCACCGTGTGGTGGATCCGGGAGAGAGGAAGGCAGCAGCATCGCCAGGGCACGTGGCCTTGTCCAACCTCACCAAAATGTTCAGTTCCATTAAACTAGGGGCAGCGTGAAGTGGCAGCCCTGCTTGTCCCATTACACGGAGGATGTTGGAGGCTTTGCAGAGGGTGCTGAAGAAGTTCACCAGAACACCGCCTGGCTTAGAGCTGCAAGGACAGGTTGGACAGACTTGGATTGATTTCTCTGGAACATAGGGTTGCCAACTGTCCCGTATTAGGCTTGTCCCATATTAGGCCTGGGGGCGCTGTAGGCCCGGACACTGTAGGCCCGAACACTGTAGGCCCGCACACTGTAGGCCCGGACAATGTAGGCCCGGACAATGTAGGCCCGGACACTGTAGGCCCGGACAATGTAGGCCCGGACACTGTAGACCCGTTCACTGTAGGCCCGGACACTGTAGGCCCGGACACTGTAGGCCCGGACACTGTAGGCCCTGACACTGTAGGCCCAGATAATGTAGGCCCGGACACTGTAGGCCCGGACGCTGTAGGCCCGGACACTGTAGGCCCGGACACTGTAGGCCCGGACACTGTCGGCCCGGACGCTGTAGGCCCGGACACTGTAGGCCCGGACGCTGTCGGCCCGGACGCTGTAGGCCCAGACACTGTAGGCCCGGACACCGTAGGCCCGGACACTGTAGGCCCGGACACCGTAGGCCCGGACACTGTAGGCCCGGACAATGTAGGCTAACAGAATGTGTTCGGGGAGTGGGGCCAAGTGTGTTCGCCTAAGGGAGGTTGCGTTGCAACCCGCCTCCTGGCCCGGGCGGCTGTCATTGGTGGAGCGGGAGCACATGACCACTGGCTGGGTGAGGCTACGTGGGGCACGGGCGGTGACATACCTTTTGTCCCTTATTTGGGAGTGAGAAAGTTGGCAACACTACTGGAACACTAGAGGCCGAGGGGAGACGTGGTATTTCAGTGAAAAGCTTTTTGTTGTGGGCTAACTAGTCAGCGGAAAGACCAAACATGATCACAATCGGGCCATCCATGGTGTACAGATACACCATGAAGGGAATGACGTGTAATGCAAGATAAAGTCCAGTAAAGTCTGATTAAAGATAGTCCGAGGGTCTCCACTGAGGCAGGTAGCAGTTCAGGACCGCTCTCTAGTTGTTGATAGTATGGTGCAGTTGTCTGATAACAGTTGGGAAGAAACTGTCCCTGAATCTGGAGGTGTGCGTTTTCACTCATCTGTACCTCTTGCCTGATGGGAGAGGGGAGAAGAGGTAGTGACTGGGGTGAGACTCATCCTGGATTATGCTGGTGGCCTTGTCGAGGCAGCGTGAAGTATCAATGGAGTCAATGGAAGAGAGGTTGCCTTGTGAGATGGCCTGGGCTGCTCAGATGTTTGTGAGATGATCTGGGCTCCAGATGTTCACAATTCCAGCTGCTGCTGTTTCTCGCGTCGCCAGATGTTTTATTTCTACACAGGTTTGGCCCTGTGGCCTAAAACAACTCACTGACCTCCTTGGGCATTCTTGGGGGCAAAGAGACGTCTGTGATCTATTTTGCTGTGATCTGCAGGCACCAGCCAGACATAAATAAGGATAATGACAATGGCAGATGGATGAAGTGTTTGTGTTGTCAACTGGAGACACATGCAACTGCAGTCACTGGAAACTTGAACATTAAATAAAGTATTGGAAGAACTCAGTAGGTCAGGCAGCATCTGTGGAGGAAAATGGGCAGATGACGTTTCGTGTCAGGACCTTTCTTCAGATCTCTCTTTGGACAAAGGGGGAGAAGCCGGACAAGGAAGGTGAGGGAAAGTGTTTGGGCAGAAACTGGCAAGATGTAGGAGGATACAAGGTGCGGGATGTTGATTGGCAGTGGGGTGGAGACAGTAACGAAGGCCAGCTTTATCACTCTTTGACCCCACTTCACCCAAACTTTTGCAACTATGAAGAAGAATTCTATGAAGGAGGTGGCGCAGCGGTAGAGTTGCGGCCTTACAGCACCAGAAACCCGGGTTTGATCCTGACAGCGGGTGCTGTCTGTACGGAGTTTGCACGTTCTGCCTGTGACCACGTGGGTTTTCTCCAGGTGCCCCGGTTTCCTCCCACACCAAAGACATACAGGTTTGTAGGTGAATCGGCTTTGGTTAAAAAAATGTTCATTGTCATATCATATCATATCATATATATACAGCCGGAAACAGGCCTTTTCGGCCCTCCAAGTCCGTGCCGCCCAGCGATCCCCATACATTAACACTAACCTACACCCACTAGGGACAATTTTTACATTTACCCAGCCAATTAACCTACATACCTGTACGTCTTTGGAGTGTGGGAGGAAACCGAAGATCTCGGAGAAAACCCACGCAGGTCACGGGGAGAACGTACAAACTCCTTACAGTGCAGCACCCGTAGTCAGGATCGAACCTGAGTCTACGGCGCTGCATTCGCTGTAAAGCAGCAACTCTACCGCTGCGCTACCGTGTCCCGAGTGTGTAGGATAGTTCTCGTGTACGGGGTGATCGCTGGTCGGCGTGGACTCGGTGGGCCAGAGGGCCTGTTTCCACGCTGTATCTTTAAAGAATAAAGTCTAAAGATTCCAAAAAGTCGCCTGTCCGTTCACTCCACCAATGCAGCCTGACCCATTGAGTTCCAACTCACAATGGCTAAGGGTAGCAATTCAATTCTGGTTTATTTCAACGTAGAATCTCAATCCCGCAGTGGGATTCCAGCATGAGATTCAAACTTGTGCCTGCTGTGTATATTTAGTCCAGAGATCCCGATTATTGGCACTGCAATTTAATATGAGGAACACGTAAATCCGCACACTGATTACCTCAGAAATCTTTCGTGCAGATGTGGCTCCCCTTCCCTGTGACAGCCTGACAATTGCTCTGAATATTCTGTTGAATAAAAAGGGAGCAGAAAGTGTTTTATTTTCCCCCTCGAGCTTCAGTGAAGACAGTGCAGGATCTTTGCTTGGGAGTCAACGGATCCCACCCCATGCTATTGCTCAGTGGTTAATTCCTCTGCCTCAGTTCTCCGGGGCCTGCTGTTATTGTCTCTCCCAGTCGGAATAACTGAGCACACAATATTAACATTGAAACTCAGTAAACACTGCAGCAGTTTGAGCCCCGCAGCTGTAGAAATTGGACTGGTTCTCAACGAGCACTTGTAGTCTGCGAAGATCTGCCAAACACCTTGCTCCATTTAGAACAGGAAAGTCATACAATACACAGCAGAACTCATTCCAGGGAAGGTCAGACAACATAAAGGTGCTTTGGCAAACTTGAGGCTAGATATAGAAGGAAAGGGATCCAGCAACTATCTTTAAAAGGGCAGAGGCACCATGGAAAATTACCCAGTTTAGTTTGGTTTAGTTTAGTTTAGAGATGCAGCGCAGAAACAGGCCCTTCGACCCACCATGTCCATGCCGACCAGTGACCCCAGCACACTAACAGTATCCTACACACACTAGGGACAATTTACATTTATAGCAAGCCGGTTAACCTACAACGTCTTGAAAACGTCTAGTGAATTGGCCTCCACCGCCTTCTGTGGCAGAAAATTCAACAGATTCACAACCTGACTACATTAAACAATAAATATTAGCTATTTGAACTTACTACACACACAACGAAATGACAAAAATATATCAGGATATATCACAAAGCAAGTATATAGCTACAAACTACAAAATGTCAATTAATCACTTGGAGTAAAGATCTCGGGGAAAACCCACGCAGTCACTGTGAGAACGTACAAGCTCTGTACAGACAGCACCCGTGGTCAGGATCGAACCTGAGTCCCCGGCCCTGTAAGGCAGCATTTCTACCGCTGCACCATCCCATCATTGCCAAAGCCACGCCTTAAATAACAATATGCCCCATTCAAACGATTTATAAAATGCATCTAAATCTATAAAAAAATTAAATATTCACTCACAAGGTACAAACAAAAGGCAGACAATGAGGTTCACCCTTAGGAACCTGGTATAACTTTTTCACACAAAGGGTGGTGGGTGTATAAAATGAGCTGCCGGAGGAGGTAGTTGAAGCAGGTACTGTTGCAACGTTTAGGAAACATTTAGACAGGTGCATGGATAGGACAGGTTTAGAGGGATATGGTCCAAACGCAGGCAGGTGGGACTAGTATAGATGGGACATGTTGGTCAGTGTGGGCAAGTTGGGCTGAAGGGCCTGTTTCCACGCCGTACGACTCTATGACTATCTGTTATGATCAATATCATCACATATGGCATTGGTCAGAGACTCTTTCCATAAGAACGATTGGCAAAAAATGTAGTAATTAAGGAATCAGAAAACCACTCAATTATTCCTAGAAAAGTAAAACAAATTAAGTACGATGCTTTTAACGATGTCACAGTGGTGCAGTGGTAGAGTTGCTGCCTTTGCAGTGCCAGAGACCCGGGATCGAACCTGCCTATACAGAGTTTGCACATTCTCCCTGTGACCTGCATGGGTTTTCTCCCGGTGCTCCAGTTTCCTCCCACACTCCAAAGATTGTAGGTTAATTGGCTTCAGTAAATTGTAAGTAGTCCCTAGTGCGTGGGATGGTGCTAGTGTACCGGGCGATCGCTGGTCGGTGCGGACATGGTGGGCCGAAGGGCCTGTTTCCACGCTGTATCTCTAAAGTCTAAAGTCTAATCTCAAGCCACACCAGCAGAACATGGGGCTGGGACACACAGACAACACGAAGCTTTCCACTCAGAATGGTAGAGGCAGGTACGATAACAACATGTGGAATTCTCTGCCTCAGAAGGCAGTGGAGGCCAATTTTCTGAATGCATTCAAGAGAGAGCTAGATAGAGCTCTTCAGGACAGCGGAGTCAGGGGGTATGGGGAGAAGGCAGGAACGGGGTACTGATTGAGAATGATCAGCCATGATCACATTGAATGGTGGTGCTGGCTCGAAGGGCCGAATGGCCTCCTCCTGCACCTATTGTCTATTGTCTATTTAAAAGACTGAAGAAAGGTCCCGACCCAAAGTGTCTCCGTCCATTCCCTCCACAGATGCCGCCTGACTCGAGGACATTTGTTTGGCTCAATATTTAAAAGACATTAAAAGACATTTAAAAGACAGGTACATGGATAAGAGAGGTCTGGAGGAATATGGGCCAAACGCGGGCAAACGAGACTAGTTTAGACGGGACATGTTGCCCACCATGGATGAGTCGGGTCCAGGGCCATGTTTCCATGCTCCAGGACTCTGTGACAATCTAAATTAGATGGAACAATTTATAGAATCACACCAGTTGTAAATAAAACAAGCCGATTATTCACCAGAATGTGTGAAAGGCAAACTCATTTTTTTAAAATCTTAGCAAGGCAATTACTTGTACGTATTGCGAGCACATATCTCTTTTGATTATTTATTTTGCATCTTGGTCTCGGTGCAAGGCAAGGAGTTACCAGAAATGCATAAGTAATAGAGCAGGGCTATAGCACGAGACACCAGAGATTTGCTTGAAGAAATGACTTCAATATCAGCTGAAGAGAATTACTGGCAATGGTGTTCTGTTATTTTCATAAGACAGACTCAATCACTTTGTTAGTCAGGTTCCTATTCCCTTGTGTACCAATAAACGCAGCCAAAGCCTCCATTTGACCGCCCCACTGCCTGTCCTGAACTCCGTAACAGCACTTCCCAGGCACTGTCCCACCCCCATCTCTCCCCTCCAGCATTCCCCTCCCCCTACCCTGCTTGTACACTTCCACAGGTGCGTGCTAGAGAGCTTACTCATAGGTTGCAGCACGGCCTGGTTCGGTAACTCGAACGCCCAGGAATGAAAGGGATTAGAGAGAGTGGTGGACACTGCCTTCACAGCTGCTGACGTCCCCACCTTCAAAAGGATCTATCGGAGGCGCTGCCTCAAAAAGGCAGCCGGCATCACCAAGGGCCCACTCCACCCTGGCCCCACGCTCCTACCATTTCACTCCTTCCAAAGAGGAGCCTGAAAACCATAACCTTCATGTTCACGAGTAGCTCTTCTACCTGGCTCTTGATGTTGCACATCACCACCCTCAGCTATGAACTTCTGTCAACTTCTTTGGTTGCATGAAGGACTCTGGTTTTTGCAGTGGTATTACATTTATTAGTTTAGTTTGGTTTAGCTTAGAGATACAAGGTGGAAACTGACCATTCGGCCCACCGTATCACGTTTACTGGCGCGTTTAGATGCTGCTCGTAAGACTTTCATTGTTCCGTTATCAGTACATATGACCATGAAATACTCTTGACTACATCAGTGTGAAGAAGGGACCTGACCTGAAATGTCGCCTGCCTCTGCAGATGCTGCCTGACCCGTTGAGTTCCTCCAACACTTTTTCTTTTGCTCAAGTTCTGCAGTTTCTTGTGTCTCCAAATACAACACATTCCTTTCTCCTTGAAAGGTGAAAGGTGAAATTCAACCTCTTCCCAAAGCCATAGAATTGCTCGTTTTTTGGCCGAGGACATTTGTCAATTAACTGTGTGTTCATGTAACCTAAAGGAAGTGTTAGTTTTAACTGACAACACCATCGATGACAATAACGAGTAGCTCAGCATGCTTGCTTCTGAATTTCAGGTCACAGGTACAATTCCTTGCTTCGAGCACTACTCTGAGGGATGGGCTCATTGCTGGAGGTGCCATTTCATGGATGAGATGTTGAACCACACTCTACTCTGTCTACTCTGCTTGAAACGATCCCAAGGCAGCACGGTGGCACAGCTGGTAGAGCTGCTGCCTCACAGGGCCGGAGACCGGGTTCCATCCTGAACATGGCTGCTGTCAGAGTGGACTTTGCACATTCTCCCCGCAACCCACATCCCAAAGACATTGACAATAGACAATAGACAATAGGTGCAGGAGGAGGCCCTTCGGCCCTTCGAGCCAGCACCATCATTCAATGTGATCATGGCTGATCATTCTCAATCAGTACCCCGTTCCTGCCTTCTCCACATACCCCCTGACTCCGCTATCCTTAAGAGCTCTATCTAGCTCTCTTTTGAATGCATTCAGAGAATTGGCCTCCACTGCCTTCTGAGGCAGAGAATTCCACAGATTCACCACTCTCTGACTGGAAAAGTTTTTCCTCATCTTAGTTCTAAATGGCCTACCCCTTATTCTTAAACTGTGGCACCTTGTTCTGGACTCCCCCAACATTGGGAACATGTTTCCTGCCTCTAACGTGTCCAACCCCTTAATAATCTTATACGTTTCGATAAGATCTCCTCTCATCCTTCTAAATTCCAGTGTATTCAAGCCTAGTCGCTCCAGTCTTTCAACATATGACAGTCCCGCCATTCCGTGAATTAACCTAGTAAACCTACGCTGCACGCCCTCAATAGCAAGAATATCCTTCCTCAAATTTGGAGACCAAAACTGCACACAGTACTCCAGGTGCGGTCTCACTAGGGTCCTGTACAACTGCAGAAGGACCTCTTTGCTCCTATACTCAACTCATGCAGGTAGGTCAACTCATTGACCACTGCTAATTGACCCACGTATGTCGGTGGATGGTATATTGCAGGATGGGGGTGGAGGTTGATAAGAACGTGGGACGAATAAGCGGCACGGTGGCAGAGTTGCTGCCTTACAGCGCTAGCGACCCGGGTTCGATCCCGACTCCGGTTGCTGTCTGTACGGAGTTTGTACGTTCTCCCTCGTGACCTGCGTGGGTTTTGTCCGAGATCTTCGGTTTCCTCCCTCACTCCAAAGACGTACACGTTTGTAGGTCAATTGGCTGGGCAAATGTAAAAATTGTCCCAAGTGTGTGTAGGTTAGTGTTAATGTGCATGTGCCGTCACAGCTGCGGCTTGCCTGCAGTCCGTCTGTCTTTTGTGTTTTTTGTTGTTTTTGTATGAATTGTGGTTTTAATATGGTGTAGTGTTTGTATGTTATGTTTGGGGGTTTTGGGGGGGGGGGGGGGTGGGAGGGAACGGGAACTGTAAAATTCTCTCTCCAGAACGGAGACGTGACCTTTGTTCTGTGCCGTGTCTCCGTTCCCGTTGCGGCCTACCACCGGCCATGCACCTGGGACCACCTGGGGCTCTGGTTCGCAGAGCCCGCGGTCCGGACTCACCACCTGCGGCGCTGGCTGCCTGCGGATGCTACGGGCGCGGCTGCGATTCGTCTCCGGAGGCTCCAGCGCGGGCCGCGTGGACGTCGGAAGCCCGCAGACCCCTGGATGGGGGCCGACATCGGGAGCTCCGGCAGCGGCAGAGACAGCGTGTTCGCCCGCCCCGAATCGCGGGGCTTGGGTCGGCCCGCCACGGACCTTTCACCGTCCGGCGCGGCCTGAAATAGGCCGTTGACCTTTCACCGCCCAGCGGGGGCTTCAATATCGGGAGCCCCGACCGCCCCGACGTGGCAACTCCAACAGCCTGACCGTGGGACAAGACGGCAGGGAAGAGAAAAAGACATTTTTGGCCTTCCATCACAGTGAGGAGGGACTGGAGGAGACTCACTGTGATGGATGTTTATTTTTGTTTGGTGTTAGTTGTGATTGTATGTGTTATTGCATTTTTATTGATTAATCTTATTGGTCTTATTGTTTAACTGCGGGTAATGTTTCATTTTACTACACATTTATGTGTATGTGACAAATAAACGACTATTGACTATTGACTATTGCTGGTCGGGGCAGACTCGGTGGGCCGAAGGGCCTGTTTGCGCGCTGTATCTCTAAACTAAACTAAACTAAATAAAATATGGGTTAGTGCTGCCTGGGTTCAAGGGTTTCAACTACAGGAAGAGTTGGATAGACTAGGATTGTTTTCTTTAGAGCATTGGAGGTTGAGGGGGGATTTGATAGAACTATGTAAAATTAAGGGCGGCACGGTGGCGCAGCGGTAGAGTTGCTGCCTTACAGCGAATGCAGCGCCGGAGACTCAGGATCGATCCTGACTACGGGCGCCGTCTGTACGGAGTTTGTACGTTCTCCCCGTGACCTGCGTGGGTTTTCTCCGAGATCTTCGGTTTCCTCCCACACTCCAAAGACGTACATTGGCTGGGCAAATGTTTAAAAAAAATATCCCTAGTGGGTGTAGGATAGTGTTAGTGTGCGGGGATCGCTGGGCGGCGCGGACCCGGTGGGCCGAAGGGGCCTGTTTCCGCGCTGTAGAATCTAAAAAAAAAATTAAATCCAAAGACGTATAGGTATGTAGGTTAATTGGCTGGGCTAATGTAAAAAAAAATTATCCCTAGTGGGTGTAGGATAGTGTTAGTTTGCGGGGATCGCTGGGCGGCGCGGACCCAGTGGGCCGAAGGGCCTGTTTCTGCGCTGTATCTCTAAATCTAAATCTAAAATCTATGAGAGGCAAAGATAGGATAGACAATGAGAACCTTTATCGCAGGGTGGAAATGTTCAACATTAAAGGGCAATGCTATAGGGTGTGTGGAAAAATATGATGGAGATGTGAGGAGGAAGTATTTTTACACAGAGGGTGGTGTGAACGCATTGTCAGGGGTGGTGGTGGAGGCAGATACGATATTGGTTCTTAAGAAGCTTTTAGATAGGCAAGTGGATTTGCAGGGATTGGAGGGTATGGATCACTTGCAGGTGGAGGAGATCAACTCAGAAGGCTGTGGAGGCCAAGCCGAGAGATATTTCTGAGGCAGAGATTGACAGATTCTTGATTAGTGTGGGTGTCAGGGGTTATGGGGAGAAGGCAGGAGAGTGGGGTTGTGAGGGAGAAGATAGATCAGCCACGATTGAATGGTGAAGTAGACTTGATGGGCCGAATGGCCTAATTCTGCTCCGATAACCTATGAACTTAGGAACTTATGAACGATAATGCAGGATTCATGTAAATGTGCAAGGAATTGTGATCAAAGGGTTGGTTTCCTTGCTGCATCCCTCTCTGACTCTATGTCCATTTATAGGATCGATAGAGAAGTTATCCCTGGTGTTATTGTCAATATTTCTTCTTCGGTCAACAGCAGAATTAGATTGACTGGACTTTCTCGTAATGCTGTTTCTGGGAGTTGGCCTGTGGAAATTAAGGGCTGTAAATGTTACTTTACAACAATGTCTACACTGAATGAGTGCCTCTTCGGTTGTAATGTGTTCAGGGATGATTTGAGATTGTGAATGGTGGAATACAAACATAAATTACCAGGTGCAAAATGGCTGTCATTCTTGCCATCGCCATCGCACTTCAAAGAAAGTAGCTACCTTTGAGATAGCTCCATAGGTTTTAGACTTGACTTTAGACTTTCGAGACACAGCGCGGAAACAGACCCCTTCGGCCCATCGAGTCCGCGCCGACCTGCGACCTCCCCACTCGGGACAATTTACAATTTTACCGAAGCCAATTAAACGACAAATCTGCATGTCTTTGGATTGTGGAGGAAACCGGAGCCCCTGGAGAAAACCCACACGGTCACGGGGAGAACGTACAAACTTACATACAGATGGCCCCCCCTAGACAGGATTGAACCCGAGACTCTGGCGCCGGGAGGCAGCAACTCTACCGCTGCGCCACCGTGCCACCCACCTTGGCATTGATATTGTTTTATTACCTATCCCAGGGAACGGGAATCAAGATATAGTGGACATGGGTTGAAGGTGTCAACGGAGGAGTTGGTGTTTTGGTCCGTTTCCGTTTGGACTGGTCCGGGCCAACATTTTAACAGTAAAAATCAGCATGTAAGTCATTACTCAAATTAGCGTCAGCTCAATTGAAGGAAATATCGCCAGTAAAAAGACAATTTGTGTAATTAGGATAAAATGTAAGACATTGGTGTGCATTTCTAATGTGACAAAGATCCTGTGCTGGGACTAACAGGCAGAGATACCACGCAATGAACCTGCACTGCCCGTGTCAAGTACAGATGGGGAATTGCAATCACATTGTGGAGGAGGCATTGATTCTGCACCTAATGATGCATTAAGGCACTGGTAAATGTTTATTATTAACTTAGAGTGCTCCTTTCGAGTAAAATTTGTTGCACGCAAAGAAAAAAACAAAATTGCCAATTATTTCCACATTAAGATGCCACTGCAGTGAATTGAAACTCTCTGTCCACAGTTGTTCAAGGAATAGCCCGAAGCAAAATACCCTGGTGCTGGAAATGTCAACGAGGAACGTCCGAACGGAGGGTGGTGGGTATGTGGAACGAGCAGCCAGAGGAGGCTGTTGAGGTGGGTGCAATGATGACATCTGAAAGACGCTTGGACTGGGATGTGGACGGGAAAGGGTTAGAGAAATGGGCAAATGGGACTAGCTTAGAAGGGGCATCTTGGTAAACATGGAGATTGGCCAAAGGGCCTCTTTCTGTGCTGTATATATCTCTATGACTCAATGACTTCAGTTATTAATTTCTCCAACACTTCATAAGTTAATGTTCATAAGTTATAGGAGCAGAATTAGGCCATTCGGCCCATCGAGTCAATCATGGCTGACCTATGTCTTTCCCTCTCAACCCTAGTCTCCTGCCTTCTCCCCATAACCCCTGACACACTGGTTCTGATTTAACACATGCTAATTTTTTCACTTTCTCATTCGTTCTGCTTTCCACTTTTACCAGGATGTTTCATGTGCCTTCCTCCATGAAGATGGACATCATGAACCTATTTAATTTCCCTGCATTTTCCTTCATGGGTACCGGTCTCCCCAACCATCGAAGGGAACTACAGGAGGCGCTACCTCAAAATGTCAGCCAACATCATCAAAGACCCACACCACCCTGGCCACGCTCACATCTCACTGCCACCATTGGGAAGGTACAGGAGCCTGAAAATCGTGACCTCCAGGTTCAAGAACAGCCTCTACCCAACAAATAATCATGTATTGTCTTTCGTAATCACGCATTGTCTTTCTGCTAGCACGCAGCATAAGCTTTTCACTGTACCTCGGTACACGTGACAATAAACAAAACTGTAACTGTAACCATCAGGCTGTTGAACACCTCCAACCCTAACCTCAGCAACTATGATCTCCGCTCAGTCCGTCTTAACCTACCTGATCTCCCGGTGGCTCAGCACTTCAACTCCCCCTCCCATTCCCAATCTGACCTTTCTGTCCTGGGCCTCTACCATTGTCAGAGTGAGGCCCAGCGCAAATTGGAGGAACAGCACCTCATGTTTCGCTCGGGCAGCTTACACCCCAGCGGTATGAACATTGACTTCTCTAACTTCAGATAGTCCCTGCTTTCCCTCGCTATCCCCTCCCCCTTCCCCAGTTCTCCCACTAGTCTTCCTGTCTCCGACTATATTCTAATCTTTGTCCCGCCCCCTCCCCTGACATCGGTCTGAAGAAGGGTCTCGACCTGAAACGTCACCGATTCCTTCTCTCCAGAGATGCTGCCTGACCCGCTGAGATACTCCAGCATTTTGTGTCTACCTGTGTTCTCCTGTGGACTGTGTCTTGGGTTGTACCAAGGACCTCAGTTTTGTACTAGTATGGTTACCTGGTATTATGGTTTGTAACTGATTGCAGTATTGTTTATTGCATATTTAGCTATGTGGTAAAGTGTTTACGGGCTTGCTTTACTGCAGCAGGTGAGAATGTCGTTGTTCCTTCCAGCACTGGTGACAATATAAACACTCGTGACTCTTGGCTCACTTTTGACTCTTGATTTCCCAGTGTGATCCCTCTAAGGGGAGTCATGGAATCTATTCCACCCTCTCTCTGCATCTAGAGAATCCTGCGCAACCTATTTCATGCCCCCGTCAAGTGCACTGCCATTCACTTTGTTTCTCTTCCCTTATCTGTATCTCAATCCTCAGGCGCTGGATTCTGCAACACTCCCATCCCTCAGACTTACTGCACTTGACAGCAACGTCACAAGCCTTTTCATTTGCTCCTGTGACATCTCTGACTGCTCCACTCAGCCACAGGTGAACTTCCCCATCGAGCTTCTCCCTGGAGGGATATTCATTTATTATAAACTATGCACAATTCTTCAAACATTAGCCATTTGCTTTTTTTTTACCGTCGTACATTTTAAAGTAGTTTCCCATTCCGCTGCAGCCAACTAAAGCCTCAAACCATTGCAATTTGCTTCATTAATTGAACTAAATCACTTCCACTCATTTTTAATATTCTATCATATGATGATCAATTTTCCCTGAAGGCCCCTTAATATCAAATTATTAAGTTATCCTCTCCCATTAACGAAAATAACTTGTTCCCTCATTTCTTATGCAACATGTAGATTTGGGAAGCCAACTTTTACGCACTCTATGAATTTTACATCTACACTATTACTGCCCATTTGTCCATTCCATTTGTAAGTCCCACACGGGCGCACTGGTAGAGAGAGAGAGAGGCCTGGTATGTGCAGGAAGGAACTGCAGATGCTGGTTTACATCGAAGGTAGACACAAAATGCTGGAGTAACTCAGCGGGAGAAGCAACATCTCTGGAGAGAAAGAATGGGCGGCGTTTCAGGTTGAGACCCTTCTTCAGAGGTCTGGTACGCTTGCCTTCATTGGTTGGGGCATTGAGTACCAGAGTCAGGAATTCATGATGAAGCCACAGAGAAATCTCGACAGATGCTGAATGAATGGCGGCACGGTGGCTCTCCGGTAGAATTGCTGCCTTACAGCGCCAGAGACCCCGGGTTCGATCCTGACTATGGATGCTATCTTTACGGAGTTTGTACGTTCTCCCCATGACCCGCGTGGGATTTCTCCGGGTGCTCCGGTTTCCTCCCACACTTCAAAGACGTACCGGTTTGTAGGCTGAAGGCAGACACAGAAAGCTGGAGTCACTCAGCGGGACAGGCAGCATCTCTGGAGAGAAGGAATGGGTGACATTTCGGGTCGAGACCCTTCTTCAGACTGAAAGTCGTGGGAAAAGGAAACGAGAGAAATAGACGATGATGTGGAGAGATGTCGAACAATAAGTGAAAGATGTGCAAAAAAGTAACGATGATAAAGGAAACAGGCCACTGTGAACTGTTTGTTGGGTGAAAACGAGAAGCTGGTGTGACTTGGGTGGGGGAGGGATAGAGAGAAAGAGAGAGGGAATTTGGGATTACTTAGAGAAATCAAAATTCATACCACTGACCAAGCGAAATATGAGATACTGTTCCTCCAATTTGCGTTTTGCCTCACTCTGACAATGAAGGAGACCTAGGACAGAAAGTCAGTCTGGGAATGGGAAGGAGAATTAAAGTGTTTGGCAACCGGGAGATCAGGTAGATTCAGGCGGGCTGAGCGAAGGTGTTCAGTGAAACGATCGCCCAGTCTATGTTTGGTCTCGCCGATGTATGAGAGTCCACACCTTGAACAACGGATACAGTGGATGAGGCTGGAGGAGGTGCAAGTGAACCTCTGCCCAACCTGAAAAGACTGTAGGGGTTCCTAGACAGAGTTGAGGGAGGAGGTAAGGGGACAGGTGTTGCATCTCCTGCGGTTGCAGGGGAAGGTACCTGGGGAGGGGGTGGTTTGGGTGGGAAGGGATGAGTTGACCAGGGAGTTGCAGAAGGATTGGTCTCTGTGGAAGGTGGAAAGGGGTGCTAATTGGCTTGGTAAAATTGTAAATTGTCCCCAATGTGTGTAGGATAGTGTGTTTTCTCCGAGATCTTCGGTTTACTCCCACACTCCATAGACGTACAAGTTTGTAGGTCAATTGGCTTGGTTTTTTAGATTTTTTTAGATTTTAGATTTAGAGATACAACGCGGAAACAGGCCCTTCGGCCCACCGAGTCCGCGCCGCCCAGCGATCCCCGCAATCCCCGCACATTAACACTATCCTACACACACTAGGGACAATTTTTACATTTACCCAGTCAATTAACCTACAAATCTGTACGTCTTTGGAGTGTGGGAGGAAACCGAAGATCTCGGAGAAAACCCACGCAAGTCACGGGGAGAATGTACAAACTCCGTACAGTCGGCGCCCGTAGTCAGGATCGAACCTGAGTCTCCGGCGTTGCAATCGCTGTAAGGCAGCAACTCTACCGCTGCGCCACCGTGCCGCCCTGTGTAAATGTAAAATTGTCCCTCGTGTGTGTAAGGTAGTGCTAATGTGCGGGGATCGCTGGTCGGCGCTGACTCGATGGGCCGAAGGGCCTGTTTCCGTGCTGTATCTCTAAACTAAAACAAAAGACTGCTCCATATCTCCACCATTTTATGATTTTGGGAACGTTCTGTCTCGCACAGTGCACGGCGATTTTTAAAAATTCATTTTAAAGTTCTTTTGCTCCTGATAACTCACTCTCTGATTGCAAAATGCCTTGGTGTTTATTCGCTTGTGACTGATTTCAGTTTCTAATTATTTTTATCCATATTTTCTGGAAAGGAACATATTCTAAAAATGGAAAGGCTTTTTGCTTAATCCACCATTATCCCTCTGAGGACCACACTCCATTAACCTTGACAAGTGGAATCTGAAGTAGGCAGCAAAATAAATCCCTAGAAAACCAAATCGCAAATAATATGTATCACTGAGACTTTGCATATATTTAAAGTTCAGGATGCAGGACATTAACTATCTCAGTAAATTGACTTGACTCACTGCCGGTGGAAACATGGCATCTGTAAGTAAACAAAACGTTTCATTAATTTTTCTGCCTAGCTGTTGTGGCAAAGGTCTTTGTGGACTGAGGCCGTTTGCAATTAGGAAGATTTGACACTCATTTAACCTTTACAGATGTTTGCCAAACGTTTGGAAAGGGACATTGGTTTCCAGAAGATGCACAAGATTAACCTTCCTGTGCAGTAATTCATTATTCCCAGCAGCTGATCAACTGAGGGACCACAAATGTCAAAATTCAACGTGAAAACAGAAACTGCAGGGGATTACACCGTGGGTCGGGCAGCATCTGTGGAGACAGAAACGACGTTTTGTGTTTCCCTTCTTCAATGAGGCTTCACCAGACACCGAGCCTGTTTGCATATTCTGTTGTGCTGCAGCAAGTAAGAATTTCATTGTTCTATCTGGGACATCTGACAATAAAACACACTTGACTCTTGACTCTTGACTCTTGATGAAAGACTTTTGACCTCAAACACTGAATCTGTTTCTATTTCTGCAGATGCAGCCTGACCTGTTGAGTATCCACAAAATATTCTGTTTAATTAATTCATTAATTAGTTATTGTTGGCGCGTTGACACAGCAGTGGAGATGCCGCCTAACAGCGCCAGAGACCCACATTCCATCTTGACCGTGTGTGCTGTCTGTGTGGAGTTTGTACGTTCTCTCTGCGACGGTGTGAGTTTTCTCCGGGTGTTCCGGTTTCCTCCCATATTCCAAAGACGTGCGGGTTTGTAGGTTAATTGGCTTCGGTAAATTGTCCCTAGTGTGTAGGGCAGAACTAGTGTAGGTCGTTGGTCAGAGCGGACACTTTAGGCCGAAGGGTAATGTTTCCAAGCTGTATCTCTAAACTAAACTAAAATAATTAATTAGTTCTTCATGGCGCGAAGCACAAACATGATTGAGAGTGATCAGCCATGATCGCATTGAATGGCGGTGCTGGCTTGAAGGGCTGAATGGCCTCCTCCTGCACCTATTGTCTATTGTCTATTATCTATTGTCTAAATATCATTCGTTGTCCTGTACAACCATTTTGACAGTGGCCTGAGTGTGTGTAGGTTGGCGTTAATGTGCGGGGATCGCTGGTTGGTACGGACTCGGTGGGCTGAAGGGCCTGTTTCCGCGCTGTATCTCTAAACTAAACTAAAGGAGATGTGTAGGAATGAATTGCAGATGCTGGTTTAAACCGAAGATAGACACAAAAAGCTGGGGTAGCTCAGCGGGACAGGCACTAAAGGAGGAGTTGTTCAACATGTTCAGGAGTCCAACTGGATCCAAGGATCACAATGAAGGAAGTCTGCTGGGTTCTCCAGTCAACGGGTCCTTTTCGGAATGGCAGGCAGTGACTAGTGGGGTACCGCAAGGCTCAGTGCTGGGACCCCAGTTATTTACAGTGTATATTAATGATTTGGACGAGGGAATTGAATGCAACATCTCTAAGTTTGCGGATGACACGAAGCTGGGTGGCAGTGTTAGCTGCGAGGAGGATGCTAGGAGGCTGCAGAGTGACTTGGATAGATTAGGCGAGTGGGCAAATGCATGGCAGATGCAATATAATGTGGATAAATGTGAGGTTATCCACTTTGGCGGCAAGAACAGGAAAGCAGAGTATTACCTGAATGGTGACCGATTGGGAGAAGGGGAGATGCAACGTGACCTGGGTGTCATGGTGCACCAGTCATTGAAAGCAAGCATGCAGGTGCAGCAGGCAGTGAAGAAAGCGAATGGTATGTTGGCATTCATAGCAAGAGGATTTGAGTTTAGGAGCAGGGAGGTTCTGCTGCAGTTGTACAGGGCCTTGGTGAGACCGCACCTGGAGTATTGTGTGCAGTTTTGGTCTCCTAACCTGAGGAAAGACGTTCTTGCCTTAGAGGGAGTACAGAGAAGGTTCAACAGATTGATCCCTGGGATGGCGGGACTTACATATGAGAAAAGACTAGATAGACTGGGCTTGTACTCGCTGGAATTTAGAAGACTGAGGGGGGATCTTATAGAAACATATAAAATTCTTAAGGGGTTGGAGAGGCTAGATGCGGGAAGCTTGTTCCCGATGTTGGGGGAGTCCAGAACCAGGGGTCACAGCTTAAGGATAAGGGGGAAGTCTTTTAGGACTGAGATGAGAAAACATTTCTTCACACAGAGAGTGGTGAGTCTGTGGAATTCTCTGCCACAGAAGGTAGTTGAGGCCAGTTCATTGGCTATATTTAAGAGGGAGTTAGATGTGGCCCTTTTTGCTAAAGGGATCAGGGGGTATGGAGAGAAGGCAGGTACAGGCTACTGAGCTGAATGATCAGCCATGATCATATTGAATGGCGGTGCAGGCTCGAAGGGCCGAATGGCCTACTCCTGCACCTATTTTCTATGTTTCTATGTTTCTATGTTTCTAAGGAATACGCAAACGGTCCTCAGGCACCTGGGAGGAAGGTGGAGGTGTGGAGGGATTCAATCCTCCGGTACAAATGAGCCAGTTAATGTCAGGACACTAAATGCCGAAGCAGTGCCATGAATGCAGGCGGATGAGGCTGCCTGAGGGAGCAAAGGATAGTCACGTTGTGGAGGAAAATAACTGCAGATGCTGGTTCAAATCGAAGGTATCACACAATGCTGGGGTAACTCAGCGGGTCAGGCACCATCTCAGGCGAAGAGAGGAGGAGAACTTCTTCAAAGTAGACATACCTTGAGGAGAAATCGCAGTGGAGTGGCAAGTTGTGTAGGAAAATAACTGCAGGTGCTGGTTCAAATCGAAGGTATCAAGAAGGGTCTCGACCCGAAACGTCACCCATTCCTTCTCTCCTGAGATGCTGCCTAACCCGCTGAGTTACTCCAGCATTTTGTGTCTACCTTTGATTCGAACCAGCATCTGCAGTTACTTTCCTAGACATGTTGATGGATAGGATAGGTTTAGGCAGGTACGATAACAACATTTAAAATAAATATGAACAGGTACATGGATAGGAATCGTTTAGAGGGATAAGGGCCAAACGCAGGGAGGTGGAACTAGTGTAGATGGGGCATGCTTGTCAGCATGGGCAAGTTGGGCAGAAGGGCCTGTTTCCACATTGTATGACTTTGTCTCTGCTCGGCGAGTGGGGGTGGAGGTGACATTGAATGGGGCACAGCTCAATCATTTGCATGAAGACGTTTAATTTAGTTTGGTTTAGTTTAGAGATACAGCGCGGAAACAGGCCCTTCGGCCCACCGGGTCCGCGCCGACCAGCGATCCCCGCACATTAACACCATCCTACACCCACTAGGGACAATTTTTTACATTTACCAAGCCAGTTAACCTACAAACCTGTACGTCTTTGGAGCGTGGGAGGAAACCGAAGATCTCGGAGAAAACCCACGCAGGTCACGGGGAGAACGTACAAACAGTGTTCCCACCTCAAGAAGCTTCATCTCCCACCATTGGAACTGCAATCTCCAACAGTGGCATCCCTCTCACCTGGAACCTCCGTCTCAAAGATCAAACCCCCAAGTCCACTCCTGGCACTCTATCCATCTATACACCAGTGAGGGTCATCTTCCCATTTTGGGATTTAGGTTTCAGTGGCTTCATTTGTTTCGGTTTAGGTTTATTATTGCCGCCAAAGTACTGCAAAAAGCTTTTGTCAGCGTGCTATTCAATCGAGTAAGGTGATGCTATATGTGAATATAATCAAGCCAAACTCAAGGGCAACAGGTCGAGTGAAGGCAAAATGACCAGAATGCAGAATATAGTTTCTCAGCAGCGTAGTGTAACATTTCCAGAGAAAAAGTCCAATGTCCCCAATGGGGGAGGTTGGAGAATGGGGAGGGTACGCTAACGTATGGAGGGACCGCTGCCAAGTCTGATAACAGAGGGGAGGAAGCTGTTCATGAACCTGGTGGTACATGCTTTCAATCTTCTGTATCTTGTGCCTGTCTGGATCAGGGCGAAGAAGGAATATTACCGTTGCCTGGGCCCTGGGGTTGGACTGTGGCCTGCAGGATTGGATTTCCTCCTTCCGGTAAGGCCGCGGCATTTTCTTTCGTCTGCTCCTCGTCAACGGCCTGCCCTGGAGAACTCCCCAATCAACTAAAGGCCCATCAATCAGACCGGACTCCAGGCAGAAATACCGCAGAGAAAAAAAGCTGCCTGACTATTTACAACATTTGTTGTTTCATATCAGATTTCCAACATCCACTGTCATTTGCTTTCAGTGACCCATTCTTTTGTTCCGGAGATTTGCAGCGGCAGACCGATAACTCGTCATTTTATTGTATTGTATGCTGCAGATAAACAACGCCATGTTTCCAAATAGTTGAGGACCTCGCCTTCCGCTCCGTGACCCTACCACCTCTCCCCGTGACCGCGTGGGTTTTCTCCAGGTGCCCTGGTTTCCTACCGCATTCCAAAGTCGTGCAGGTTTGCAGGTTCATTGGCTTTTGTAAATTGTCCTGAGAGAGAAAGATAGATCAGCCATGATTGAATGTTGGAGTAGGCTTGATGGGCCGAATGGCCAAATTCTGCACAGGGTGGCACGGTGGTAAGGCGCAACAGTAGAGTTGCTGCCTTACAGTTCTTACAGCGCCAGAGACCTGGGTTTGATCCCGACTGCTGGTGCTGTCTGTAATGTGTTTGTACGTTCTCGCCGTGAACGCGTGGGTTTTCTCTGAGATCTTCTGTTTCCTCCCACGCTCCAAAGACGTACAGGTTTGTAGCAGGCTAATTGGCTTGGCATAAATGTAAATTGTCCCTAGTGTGTGTGTAGGATAGCATTAATGCGCGGGGATCGCTGGTCGGCGCGGACTCGGTGGGCCAAAGGGCCTGTTTCCGCGCTGTATCTCTAAACTAACACTAAACTATCATTGATGAACTTATGAACAACGAAGGACCATTTAAAGGGTGGACACTCTGATCGCGTTGGGAGCATATCAACAAGTTGTTCACAGCAAATTCCCGCAAACCACAACGATTTACTTATATTGACAGAAGGATCAGTGTGGGACACTTTGAGGTGTGCATCTTTATTAGACAGAAAGATATGATCGCTATCAAGGCTAAAGTGACCACAATTAATATCCATAAATAAACATTCCAGCCAGCAGCACCAGTAATTGTAACCAGTCGCAATAAATACGAGTTAAAGGTTTGGTCTTAGTAATGAAATGTTTACATTTTGCACAGTTTTGAGACATGCTTTAAGGGACTGCATTAGAAGATGTTGCATTCGATGAAAGATATGAATGTATCTTGCGGTATCAGTCCCAACTTAATTATGCTGCAGCAGATCTTTCACCTTTATTTAAAAATTGCTTCCGACAGAGTAAACAAAGAAGCATTTCTGTCTCTCTAATAGACATCCCCATATTACAAGTAATGAGTTCCTCTTGGATCTCAGCCAACAGACTGACTATCACTGCAATCTTCCGCACGATTTTATGCTGATCACTGATTGCAAATCTGTACCCATCCATCAGTTAGTTGTGAGCGTTAGTGATTGTGATCAGAGAACATCAGTGCTCCTGCAGTACTAGTCTGAGAGTGAACGCCCTTTGTTCTCTGCCTCACATTTTCTCTCGTTAAACCTGTTCAGTGCCACCCCCACCCCACCACCCCCCCCCCCCCCCCCCCCCCCCCACCCACCCCGCACTGAGTATTCTTGGGTCATTGCCCATAGTGAAAGAAAACTTGCAAGTGAACAGGTTAACCCACGCGTGGTATTGGCTGTGAACAACAGCTGGTACCTTCAGCAACTAAGGAGAGGGGGAAGGGGAAGGTGAAGGGGAAGGGGAAGGGGAAGGGGAAGGGGAAGGGGAAGGGGAAGGGGAAGGGGAAGGGGAAGGGGAAGGGGAAGGGGAAGGGGGAAGGGGAAGGGGAAGGGGAAGGGGAAAGGGGAAGGGGAAAGGGGAAAGGGGAAGGGGAAGGGGAAGGGGGAAAGGGGAAGGGGAAGGGGGAAGGGGAAGGGAAGGGGAAAGGGGAAAGGGGAAGGGAAGGGGAAGGGGAAGGGGAAGGGGAAAGGGGAAGGGGAAGGGGAGGAAGGGGAAGGGGAAGGGGAAGGGGAAGGGAAGGGGAAGGGGGAAGGGGAAGGGAAGGGGAAGGGGGAAAGGGGAAAGGGGAAGGGGAAGGGGAAAGGGGAAGGGGAAGGGGAAGGGGAAGGGGAAGGGGAAGGGAAGGGGAAGGGGAAGGGGAAGGGGAAGGGGAAGGGAAGGGAAGGGGAAGGGGAAAGGGGATGGGGAAAGGGGAAGGGAAGGGGAAAGGGGAAGGGGAAGGGGAAGGGGAAGGGGAAGGGGAAGGGGAAAGGGGAAGGGGAAAGGGGAAGGGGAAAGGGGAAGGGGAAGGGGGAAAGGGGAAAGGGGAAGGGGAAGGGGAAAAGGGGAAGGGGAAGGGGAAGGGGAAGGGGAAGGGGGAAGGAGAAAGGGGACAAGGGGAAGGGGAAGGGGATGGGGAAGGGGAAAGGGGGAAGGGAAGGGGAAGGGGAAAGGGAAGGGGAAGGGGAAGGGGAAGGGGAAGGGGGAAGGGGAAGGGAAGGGGAAGGGGAAGGGAAGGGGAAGGGGGGAAGGGGAAGGGAAGGGGAAGGGGGGAAAGGGGGAAAGGGGAAGGGGAAGGGGAAGGGGAAGGGGGAAAGGGGGGGAGAGGGAAAGGAAAGGGTGAGGGGGGAAGGGAGGGGGAGAGGGGGGGGGGGAGGGGGAGGGGAGGGGAGGGAAGGGGAAGGGGAAAGGGGAAAGGGGAAAGGGGAAGGGGAAGGGGAAGGGGAAAGGGGAAAGGGGAAGGGGAAGGGGAAGGGGAAGGGGAAGGGGAAGGGGAAGGGGAAAGGGGAAAGGGGAAAGGGGAAAGGGGAAAGGGGAAAGGGGAAAGGGGAAAGGAAAGGGTGAGGGGGAAGGGGAGGGGGAGAGGGGAGGGGGAGGGGAGGGGAAGGGGAAGGGGAAAGGGGAGGGGGAGGGGAAGGGGAAGGGGAAAGGGGAAGGGGAAAGGGGAAGGGGAAGGGGAAAGGGGATGGGGAAGGGGAAGGGGAAAGGGGAAAGGGAAGGGTGAGGGGGAAGGGGAGGGGGAGGGGCGGCACGGTGGCGCAGCGGTAGAGTTGCTGCCTCACAACGCCAGAGACCCAGGTTACATCTGCCTACAGGTGCTGTCTGTACGGAGTCTGTACGTTCTCCCCGTGACCGCGTGGGTTTCCTCCGGATGCTCTGGTTTCCTCCCACACTCCAAAGATGAGCAAGTTTGCAGGTTAATTGGCTTCTGCAAATTGTCCCCCGTGATCGGATAGACGTAGCATGCGGGTGATCGCTGGTCGGTGTGGGCTCGGTGGGCCGAAAGCCTGTTTCCACATTGTATCTCTAAACTAAACTAAACTAAACTGAACTACTATTGTTGCGTTTCCTCAGCTATGGCATCAGGCACCAACTGAAAGAGACAGAGGATTGATCCCCCGACTGAATGAATGAGATTGTAGCCTTTATGGCGTAATCACTGCTTACTAGTCGTAATTAATTTTCCATTGCTAACAACATTACAATACATTTATATTCTTTAATGTAATAGAACATCCCAAAGCACTTGACGGGGGCTTAGTCGGTCAAAAACTGGCAAAGCACTAAAGGCCGTTGCCCAGGGGAATGGTTAAGCCGGCTGCTTTAAGTAGCGTCTTAAAGCAGGAGGAGATGGTGATGTTTCAGGAGGGGAGGCAGGGATTTCAGGGGAGCAACGTTTATTCCTGTCACTCTCACAGTCTGCAAGATTGTCTCGACACGAAACATCACCCATTCCTCCTATCCAGAGATGCTGCCTTACTCCATCATTTTCTGTCTATCTTCGGTGTAAACCAGCACCTGCAGTTCCTTCCTACACACCTCCCCCACCCTCAAGTCGTCAAGTCAAATTTATTTGTCACATACACATACACGATGTGCAGTGAAATGAAAGTGGCAATGCCTGCGGGTTGTGCACAAAAAGAATTACAGTTACAGCATATAAATAAAGTTAATAAGTTACTATTAGTGTCAACAATAATTTAGTCTCTGGGGTTATAAAAGTTGACAGTCCTGATGGCCTGTGGGAAGAAGCTCCGTCTCATCCTCTCCGTTTTCGCAGCGTGACAGCGGAGGCGTTTGCCTGATCGTAGCATCTGGAACAGTCCGTTACTGGGGTGGCAGGGGTCCCTCATGATCTTGCTTGCTCTGGATCTGCACCTCCTGATGTATAGGTCCTGCAGGGGGACGAGTGTAGTTCCCATGGTGCGTTCTACCGAACGCACTACTCTCTGCAGGGCCATCCTGTCCTGGGCAGAGCTGTTCCCAAACCAGACTGTAATGTTGCCGGACAGGATGCTCTCTACAGCCCCAGAGTAGAAGCAATGAAGGATCCTCAGAGACACTCTGAATTTCCTCAATTGTCTAAGGTGGTAAAGGTAAAGATGTTGTACTAGTTTCAATGTAGTTCTGGTCAGTCTCGTTGTCTGTAACTTGTTTTCACCTGGCCCACAGCTAGCAATGGCCTGTTTCCATTAACTTCGTCACTTTTTTGCATATCTTTCATTCATTTGTTCTATGTCTCTCGATGTCACCGTCTAAATCTCTCGTTTTCCTTTCCACCTGTCTCTCAGTCTGAAGAAGGGTCTCGACCCGAAACGCCACCTATTCCTTTTCTCCAGAGATGCTGTCCGACCCGCTGAGTTACTCCAGCTTTTTGTGTCTATATTCGATTTATTCCTGGCTGGGTCTATAATTCAAAATGGTACCACAGTCATACAGTAACCATGGTTTTGATACCGCTGTCTAGGGCTTGTGAGATTCTTATGTTGGTTATTTGATGTTAAGTATTCTGTGCAGACAGTTTAACCACTGCAACATCACCTATCTGTACAGAATGCTTCATGTCAAGTTGAACGATATAATTCCAGCCGAGAAGGTTGTCGGCTGCAACCTTCCTCCCATTGACGAACTGTACACTGCAAGACCAGGAAGTGAGCGGGCAAGACCATCTCTGACTCCTCTCACCCTGGCCACAAACTCTTTGAAGCACTTCCCTCTGGAAGGCGACTCCGGACTGTCAAAGCAGCCACAGCCAGACATAAAAACACTTTTTTTTCACGAGCAGTAGCTCTATTCAACAACCAAAAGTCTGTAGTATGGCGAGTCTGGAGGCTTGTACTTTGTTAAAGAAGTTTATTGCGGCAGCAATATTCAATCACAAAGGATAACAAACGAGATTACAGACAACCATTAACTCAAACTGTTCACATCGAAGTTAACTTCCCACTGCCTGGTTTTGGGCCCCAAAACCACCACCTGACCTAGCTGGCCAATCAGTGGGTTCGACTCTCAGGACCAATCCCTATGGTCGCACCACCATGTGACCTTGCTGGCCAATCCGAGGGTTCGACTCTCAGGACCAATCCCTATGGTCGCTACAGTAGCCTCCTTTTGCTCCGGTATTTTATTTCATTCTTCACACGTTTAAATGATAATGTTTCATTCTTCATTGTTTACTGTACGTCGTGTTGTTACTTGCGAGCAAAGCACCAAGGCACATTGCTTGTGTGTATAAAATGTATTCAATTTAATTCAATCCAATTCAGCACAACTTTCCCATGCTGACCAAGATGCCCCATCTACACGAGTCCCACCTGCCAGTGTTTGGCCCATATCCCACTAAACCTTTCCTATCCATGTACCTGTTCAAATACATTTTAAATGTTGTTATAGCACCTGCCTCAACTACCTCCTCTGGCAGCACATTCCTTATCCTGAACACACGAGGAAGAAGAAACTATTTCACCAAGTATAGCTTAGTTACCTTTTGAAAATAAATATGCAACATCCTATGATAAGATAATAGGCAAAGATTTGTCATCGGAAAAAGGGTCCCGACTCAAAACGTGGTCTGCCCATTCCCCCACAGATGCTGCCTGACCCACTGAGTTCCTCCAGCACTTTGTGTTTTGCTTACGATTCCGGCATGACAATCGACAATAGACAATAGGTGGAGGCCATTTGGCCCTTCGAGCCAGCACCGCCATTCAATGTGATCATGGCTGATCATTCTCAATCAGTACCCCGTTCCTGCCTTCTCCCCATACCCCCTGACTCCGCTATCCTTAAGAGCTCTATCTAGCTCTCTCTTGAATGCATTCAGAGAATTGGCCTCCACTGCCTTCTGAGGCAGAGAATTGCACAGATTCACAACTCTCTGACTGAAAAAGTTTTTCCTCATCTCCGTTCTAAATGGCCTACCCCTTATTCTTAAACTGTGGCCCCTTGTTCTGGACTCCCCCAACATTGGGAACATGTTTCCTGCCTCTAACGTGTCCAACCCCGTAATATTCTTATACGTTTCGATAAGATCTCCTCTCATCCTTCTAAATTCCAGTGTATACAAGCCTAGTCGCTCCAGTCTAGTCGCTGCAGTTCCTTGTGCCGTCATAAGAACTGTTCATTGCCTGTTCACTATATATCCCCAACAGTTATCTTCTGCAGTCTGGATCTCATATGCACTGTTTGCAAACTACATTTTGTACTCCCCAACTTGAGTGGGCCAAAGGTGGGTTGGTGGTGGTGAGCTGAGAGCCATTCAAAATGATAAACCAGCAGTATCAGGCAACTTTATGTCATACGGTCACATGTGACAGGAGCAGAATTAGGCCATTGAGCCCTTGTAGTCCACTCCGCCATTCAATCGTGGCTGATCTATCTCTCCCCCCTAACCCCATTCTCCTGCCTTCTCCCCATAACCCCAGACACCCGTACCAATCAAGAATCTATCAATCTCTGCCTTAAAAATATCCATTGACTTGGCCTCCACAGCCTTCTGCGGCAGAGAATTCCACAGATGCACCACCCTCTGATGAAAGAAATTCCTCCTCGTCTCCTTCCTAAAGGAACGCCCATCAATTCTGAGGCTGTGACCTCCACAAGTGGAAACATCGTCTCCACATCCACATCCACTTTAGAACATATTTGGTGAAATGCTATTTTTCTGTGAGTGTAACAATACTAATACGCTATTCAGCTGACAGATAATATTGTGTTTTTGTTCACTTTCAGCTCCTAAAGTGTTCACCAGGGCCTGGTTCAGTAACTTGAAAGCCCAGGAACAAAGAAAGCTGCAGAAAGTGGTAGACATTGCCCCGGTCCATCACAGGTATTGACCTCCCCATCATCGAAGGGGTTTGTTGGAGGTGTTGCCTCAAAAAGGCAGCCATTATTTAAAATGATAACCATATAACCATATAACAACTACAGCATGGAAACAGGCCTGTCCGGCCCTACCAGTCCACGCCGACCATTCTCCCTGACCTAGTCTCATCTACCTGCACTCAGACCATAACCCTCTAATCCCCTCCTATCCATATACCTATCCAATTTACTCTTAAATAATAAAATCGAGCCAGCCTCCACCACTTCCACCGGAAGCCCATTCCATACAGCCACCACCCTCTGAGTAAAGAAGTTCCCCCTCATGTTACCCCTAAACTTTTGTCCCTCAATTCTGAAGCTATGTCCCCTTGTTGGAATCTTCCCCACTCTCAAAGGGAAAAGCCTACCCACGTCAACTCTGTCCGTCCCTCTTAAAATTTTAAAAACCTCTATCAAGTCCCCCCTCAACCTTCTACGCTCCAAAGAATAAAGACCCAACCTGTTCAACCTCTCTCTGTAGCCTAAGTGCTGAAACCCAGGCAACATTCTAATAAATCTCCTCTGTACCCTCTCCATTTTGTCGACATCCTTCCGATAATTTGGCGACCAGATCTGCACACCATACTCCAGATTCGGCCTCACCAATGCCCTGTACAATTTTAACATTACATCCCATGATGAGAGGTTATAGAGAGGATAAACAGTCAGAACCTTTTTTCCCCCATGGTTGAAAAATCAAATACAAGAGGGCAACGCTTTAAGACGAGAGGGATAAAGTTTAAAGGTGGTATTTGTGGGGGCAAGTTTATTTTTACACAGAGGGTGTTGAGTGCCTGGAATGTGTTGCCAGAGTTGGTGGAGGAGGCATATACGATTGTGGCATTTAAGAGACATTTGGATAGGCTCATGGACATGCAGGGAACGGAGAGATGGAACATGTACAGGCCGATGAGAGCTGGTCTTGGCACCATGTCCGTACAGAATCTATGGGCCGATGGGCCTGTTCTTGCACTGTACTGCTCCATATTTTATGTTCTATGTTCTTATCGAAACGTATAAGATTATTAAGGGGCTGGACACGTTAGAGGCAGGAAACATGTTCCCAATGTTGGGGGAGTCCAGAACCAGGGGCCACAGTTTAAGAATAAGGGGTAGGCCATTTAGAACTGAGTTGAGGAAAAACTTTTTCAGACAGAGAGTTGTGAATCTGTGGAATTCTCTGCCTCAGAAGGCAGTGGAGGCCAAGTCTCTGAATGCATTCAAGAGAGAGCTAGATAGAGCTCTTAAGGATAGCGGAGTCAGGGGGTATGGGGAGAAGGCAGGAACGGGGTACTGATTGAGAATGATCAGCCATGATCACATTGAATGGCGGTGCTGGCTCGAAGGGCCGAATGGCCTACTCCTGCACCTATTGTCTATTGTCTATTGTCTAATATCATCAAAATACCCTTGGCAACTGTGATCGATGATGAACATTGTTTTGGTTGCACTTTGTACTTCAGTTTTGCACAATTCTGGTCTGGTTATATAGTCTAACTGATTATTAATTTATTGCATTATGGACTATTGCATATTTATCCGTTGTTATTCTGTTAATGGGCCAGTAACGCTGCATTAAGTAAGAGTTTCATTGTTCCTTTGACGGAACATATGACAATTATGACTCTTTGACTCTTTATATTCACACTTCGATACAATATTTTGCAGGTTAATGGATTGGATTCAAATATGGAAAATGCTTGGAGCAGTAGTGGATACACATCTCCACTTGACTCCAGTGTGGCTGGAACCAATCATACGCAATGTTATAGGTTAGGTTGTGTACATTGTCTTGCCCTGAGGCTAGTAGAAACCATATTATATATGTCTCTGCCTCCAGGAAAAATACAGAAAGTTCAGGAAATGTTTAACCATCTTATTCCCACTTTCATATGATCGATGTTGCCTTGAGGGTTTTCCATTCACGGATGGATGAATTGCTGGTGAAGTTGAAACGTTTGAAATCATGTTAATTAGCATGCAGGACAATCACCCGACACATTTTAACGTGCGGGCAATTCATTGGGCAACAAGCAGGAGTTCAGCTCAGTTCAGCTTCAGTTCAGTTTATTGTCACGTGTACCGAGGTACAGTGCTAACCAGCCAGTAGAAAGACAATGCATGATCACAATCGAGTCATCCACAGTGTACAGATGCATTGATGCATGATAAAGGGAACAACATTTCGTGCAAGGTAAAGCCAACAAAGTCCGTTCAAAGATAGTCCGAGTGTCTCCAATGAGGTAGATAGTAGTTCAGCACTGCTCTCTGGTTGTGGTAGGATGGTTCAGCTGCCTGATAACAGCCGGGAAGAAACTGTCCCTGAATCTGGAGGTGTGCGTTTTCACACTTCTATACCTTCTGCCCGATGGGAGAGTGGAGAAGAGGGAGTGGCCAGGGTGCGACTCGTCCTTGATAGTGCTGCTGGCCTTGCCGAGGCAGCGTGAGGTGTAAATGGAGTCAATGGAAGGGAGGTTAAAGGGAAGAATCGGACTTCATCTTGCACTAAACGTTAGCCACGTGATTCCCTTTATCATCTATCTGTACACTGCGGATGGTTCAATGGTAATCATGTGTTGTCTTTCCACTGACTGGTTATGGTCTGGCATGGTATGGTACCTTATTTGTCACATGTACCGAGGTACATTTTTGTATCCACTTCAGTACAAGTATCACTTTCCATAAGCACTTAGATAAGCATGTCAGACACAGTACATGTGTACATGTGTACAACAGTAGTACACTGAGACAGGATACAGAGTCGTGTAGGAAAGAACTGCAGATGATGGTTTAAAATTAATATAGACACAAAATGCTGGAGTAACTCAGCGGGACAGGCAGCATCTCTGGAGAGAAGGAATGGGTGACGTTTCAGGTTGAGTGTCTGAAGAAGGGTCTCGACTCGAAACATCGCCCATCCCTTCTCTCCAGAGATGCTGCCTGTCCCACTGAGTCACTCCAGCTTTTTGTGTCTATCTTCAGTATACAGAGTCGCCAGTTCATAGGTTCAAAGGTCTGTTTACCAATTAAGGTACAGTGAAACTCGAATTACCATACAGCCATACTAAAAAAAAGTAACAAGCCACACAACTACATAAAAGTTAACATAAACATCCACCACAGCGGATTCCACATTTCCTCACTGTGATGGAGGGCAATAAAGTATAAACTTCATCCTCTTTATTCTCCTGCGGTCGGTGCAGTCGATCCATCCGTAGTTTGGCACAATTTTCAAGTCCCAGTTGTGTAAGCACGCAACAAAAGCTTTTTAGTTGTACCTCGATACATTTGACAATAAACTAAGCTCAACTAAACTTGGGAAATTGGGAGTTACTGAGGTGAAACATTGAAATGAGGCAAAATCATAATGCGTTTAGAAAAATAATATTCCTCTGATCATAAGTCAGGTGTGAAGGAAGTGATAAGCTTTGTGGTGGAGAGCATTACTGGGGGATAAGGAAGGTGGGAAGTGAGCTCACTGTTGAGGGATCTAATTGTAGCAGTGTTTATCAAACTGCTATACAAAGAACAGAAGGCTTACTTATCTCTCTTGCCCTGGAGCAGTTTATGGGAGTCAGAAGCCCAGATACATCCAGCAGCCGAGAAACAATTAAAGTCTTCCCACTCTCACTGACTTCCCCTCACTACACTCAGAGAATCACGTCAGAATTACTTGCCTGTCACAGCTTCCTCCAAGATCCAGTCTCGCTTCCACTAAAGACAACGTGTTCACCAAGTCTAGGGGACCCAACACAGACAGTGGAGCACGCAGTCACCAGTTGCCCCAAAGACCGGCCACCGAATGGTGAACGAGGTCTGATTGACCTGGACGATGACACGTTGGCCTGGCTCGCCTCAACGGAGCTGCAGGTCTAAAAGACATACGACAGAAGAAGAAGGGGACACTAAAGAAGAGGGATCAGAGAATTGTGAATCTGTGGAATTCTCTGCCTCAGATGGCAATGGAGGCCAATTCTCTGAATGCATTCAAGAGAGAGCTAGATAGAGCTCTTAAGGATAGCGGAGTCAGGGGGTATGGGGAGAAGGCAGGAACGGGGTACTGATTGAGAATAGATCAGCCATGATCACATTGAATGGCGGTGCTGGCTCGAAGGCCGAATGGCCTCCTCCTGCACCTATTATCTATTGTCTATTGAGGGGTGGGAGCTGCTTTACCTCCTCGTCCTTTACGTCCTCCACCCTGGGTAGTTCTGCAGACCTGGCAACATTTGCAGCAAAGGGTCAACTACAGTACTCTGAAGCACCAATTGCCACTTTTGACTGTTGTAGTCGACACACGAAAGAAGACTAAAAGTAGGAATGGCGTTACCTCCAACCCATGGAAACAACTTCAGCATCACTCACCTCCAGCAACCGGTAGCCTTGCCACTCACCTCCAACCAATGGCGTGGCATCCCATTCACCTCCAACCAATGGCGTGGCATCCCATTCACCTCCAACCAATGGCGTGGCATCCCATTCACCTCCAACCAATGGCGTGGCATCCCATTCACCTCCAACCAATGGCGTGGCATCCCATTCACCACCAACCAATGGCGTGGCATCCCATTCACCACCAACCAATGGCGTGGCATCCCATTCACCTCCAACCAATGAGAGGTGCATTAGCTCCAATCACCGCCAACCAATGGGAGTCACATTACTTCCATTAAGTCCCAACCATTGCAGAGAGTTGTGGACATAGACCCCCCCCACCCCCCACACACACAATCACAGACCAGTCTCCTCACCTTCGGCACCATCTACCCTTCAAAATGCCTTGGGAAAGCAGCCAACAAAATCAACTACCACTCACATCATAGTCATACCCTCTTCTACTGCATAGGTTTACTAGGTTAATTCCCGGAATGGCGGGACTGCCGTATGTTGAAAGACTGGATCGACTAGGCTTGTATACACTGGAATTTAGAAGGATGAGAGGAGATCTTATCGAAACGTATAAGATTATTAAGGGGTTGGACACGTTAGAGGCAGGAAACATGTTCCCAATGTTGGGGGAGTCCAGAACAAGGGGCCACAGTTTAAGAATAAGGGGTAGGCCATTTAGAACTGAGATGAGGAAAAACTTTTTCAGTCAGAGAGATGTAAATCTGTGGAATTCTCTGCCTCAGAAGGCATTGGAGGCCAATTCTCTGAATGCATTCAAGAGAGAGCTAGATAGAGCTCAAGGATAGTGGAGTCAGGGGGTATGGGGAGAAGGCAGGAACGGGGTACTGATTGAGAATGATCAGCCATGATCACATTGAATGGCGGTGCTGGCTCGAAGGGCTGAATGGCCTCCTCCTGCATCTATTGTCTACACTCTCCCATTGGCAGAAATACACAGTCTTGAAAGAACGTACCACCAGATTCTGAAACAGTTTCTTCCCTGCTGTTGTCAAACTCTTGACGGGGCTCTTACACGGTAGGGATTTATTTCCACTTGCCCAATCTACCTCATTGCAACCCTTTTATCTGCACTTTCCCTAGAACTGTAACATTATATTCTGCCTGGGCTTGATATAATCATTAATGGATGATTTTATTGGTATGAATATCATGCGATAGAAAGATTTCACTGCATCTCAGTACGTGACTATAACAAACCAATACCAATGCCAATTCTGAATCAATTCTTCTTCCCTCTTCTCCCATCAGGCAAGTACAGAAGTGGGAAAACGTTACATTTCCAGATTCAGGGGCAGTTTCTTCTCAGCTGTTTTCAGGCAACTGAACCAAAGTACCAACAACTGGAGAGCTGGCCTGACCTCCAATCTACCTCATTGGAGACCTTTGAACTATCTTTAATCAGACTTTACTGGATTTTATCTTGCACTAAACATTATGCCCTTTATCCTGCAATTGTACAATGTGGATGGCTTGATTGCAACCATGTACAGTCTTCTCATTGACCTGATAGCATGCAACAAAAACAATTACTGTGACAATAATAATAAACGAAATCAAATTAAAGTAAAGTAAACCAAACTAAACTAGACTATAAACTAAACTATACTAAACAAAACTAAGTTTGCTACGGGGTGATTCCAAGCAGAATTTGACACTAATTCAACACATGGAGATGCCGGGGCTTTGTCAGGGGTAGAAGCTTTTTAAATGAGGAGGGAGAGATGGAGCGGCAGAGAGATCGAGCGAAATCCTTCACATTGCTTTCCAGAAAACAAAACCCGACACAATGAGAGAGTCGGCAATATCTAAACCTTCCCTGCTTCTCCGTGGCTGCTGCAAAGCCACACACAGAGTTGATATCCGGAAAGAGACCCCAGAGATGCAGTGGTAACAGCCCGTGGACAATCAGCTGCAGTCTGAAAGGTTCAGATGCATAAAAACTGCTGGGAGTAGCAACCTTCATTTGTAACAGCAACACGTAATTGATAGGACTCTGATGTTCCAAATCCTCTTTTAACTTATCACACAAGTCATACAGCATTTGCAAATGGTGGATGTCAGCCTGATCAATAGAACCATTGCACTGACTGTAAATCTTGACAGCTGCATCTCTACTGACTTCTGGCGTGACTGCAATGCCGATTGCTGAGATCCATTTGGAAATCTGCGACCACTTGGTGTTTCATTTTTCCAGTCACTTCGCTGTAGAGCTAATAATGAGACTGGGAAACGAATAATCTGTATTGTGAGGCAGGGATTCTGCACTGAAATGGATGTACAACGAGGAATAAATCAGTGTAAGATAAATGGAAGCATACTGGAAATGAAATTAACCCTAAAATGACTAACTACTAATAACATTCAGCAGCAAATTGGTGCCAGAAATTCAATTGCGTGAGGAAGTTTTTCTTCCTGAAGTAAAATATGACATTGAATTTCTGGGTCTTTTTGTAGCACAGAGGAAATTCAGCAGGAAGCTATGTGTTGGAGTTGCCCTTTGGAGCGAATGAGGTGACTTTATTCCCCACATAACATAACGTCCATGCCAACATTTTACCCATTTATACTAATTGGCAGCACAGTGGCGCAGCGGTAGAGTTGCTGCCTTACAGCGCCAGAGACCTGGGTTCGATCCTGACTACGGGTGCTGTCTGTACGGAGTTTGTATTGTATGTTCTCCCCGGGACCTGCATGGGTTGGCTCCGGTTTCCTCCCGCACTCCCAAGACGTACAGGTTTAGGAGGGGGTCTGTCTCCCTGTCGGTCTGCTCCTGGGCCTGGCCAAGATGGCCATCCGCGGGTCCAGGCAGCGGGTAGCCGACGGTCGCTGCCTGCCCCTTTTCCGGTCCTATGTCCGTGCCCGCGTGTCCCTGGAGAGGGAACACGCGGTGCCCACGGGGACGCTGGAGGCCTATCGTGAACGCTGGTCGCCGCGGGGGGTCGAATGTATTCTTGACAAAGTTGGCGGGATTTTAGACAATAAACAATAGACAATAGACAATAGACAATAGGTGCAGGAGTAGGCCATTCAGCCTTTCGAGCCAGCACCGCCATTCAATGCGATCATGGCTGATCACTCTCAATCAGTACCCCGTTCCTGCCTTCTCCCCATACCCCCTCACTCCGCTATCCTTAAGAGCTCTATCCAGCTCTCTCTTGAAAGCATCCAACGAACTGGCCTCCACTGCCTTCTGAGGCAGAGAATTCCACACCTTCACCACTCTCTGACTGAAAAAGTTCTTCCTCATCTCCGTTCTAAATGGCCTACCCCTTATTCTTAAACTGTGGCCCCTTGTTCTGGACTCCCCCAACATTGGGAACATGTTTCCTGCCTCTAATGTGTCCAATCCCCTAATTATCTTATATGTTTCAATAAGATCCCCCCTCATCCTTCTAAATTCCAGTGTATACAAGCCCAATCGCTCCAGCCTTTCAACATACGACAGTCCCGCCATTCTGGGAATTAACCTAGTGAACCTACGCTGATGTGTTTTGTACACTGCCGACACAGGCCGCTTTTGATCTGATCACATTACCACTTTGTATGTTTGTCTTGTTTTTTGGAATAAAGCATTTGTAATAAAAAATAAAATAAAATTTTTAAAAAAGACGTACAGGTTTGTAGGTTAATTTGCTTGGTAAAATTGTAAACGATCCCCAATGCATGTAGGATAGCGTTAGGGCATGGGGATTGCTGGTCGGTGTGGACTTGGTAGGCCGAAGGGCCTGCTTCCGTGCTTTTCCAAGAAGAAACCGGAGCACCCAGGGAAGGCTCATGCAGTCACAGGGAGAACGTACAAACTCCATACAAAACAGCGCCCGTTGTCAGGATTGGACCCGGGTCTCTGGTGCTGCAAGGCAGCAACTCCACCATTGTAGCACCTTGCCGGCCCAAATATGAGGTTTTTGGCGGACGGCAGATGAAAATGAGGTACTGAACCTCTAGTTGTGTGTGGCCTTACTCTGGCAATGGAGGAGGCCCAGTACAGAAAGCTCAGTGTGGGAATGGGAAGGGGAGTTAAAGTAGTTCATGTTCACAAGCGATAGGAGCAGAATTAGGCCATTTGTCCCATCAAGCCTACTCCGCCATTCAGTCATGGCTGATCTATCTTTCCCTCTCAACCCCATTCTCCTGCCTTCTCCCCATAACCCCGTGACACCCGTACTAATCAAGAATCTGTCAATCTCCACCTTAAAAATGTCCATTGACTTGGCCTCCACAGGTTTCTAAAATGTTAGCAAACGAGAAATGCAGTGGGCCTTGGCAGACGGAGTGTTCACTGAAACAGTCACCGAGTCTACGCTAGGTCGCTTTGCTTGATGTGTATTTTCCCAAGCACCTCCGTTTATCTGATTGTAAAGGGTTTAAGTTTTACCATCTGCAAAAATGATGAGCATCTGAAAAGAAATTAGCTCAATTAATTTCACAAGTGTTTCAAGATGTTATTGAGGTGTATAAAATCGTGAGAGGAATAGATTGGGTAGATGCACAGAGTCTCTTGCCCAGAGTAGGTGAATCAAGGACCAGAGGAAAAAGGTTTAAGTTGAAGGGGGAAAGATTTAATAGGAATCTGAGGGGTAACCTTTTCCACACAAAGGGTGGTGCGTGTGTGGAACAAGCTGCCAGATGAGTAGTTGAGGCAGGGAGTGTCCCAACCTTTAAGAAACAGTTAGACAGGTACATGGATAGGACAGGTTTGGAGAAGTATGGACCAAACGCAGGCAGGTGGGACTAGTGAGCTGGGATATGTTGGCCGGTGTGGGCAAGTTGGGCCGAAGGGCCTGTTTCCACACTGTATCACTCTGACAAAAATTAACTTTTTCATCAATAAAGGCATTTTCTTTGCTTCATTACTCATCGGCTGCTGAGTCCAATCATGTTACATCTTTCACCCAACCCAGTGGGTGCAGTCTTTGGGCAAAGTAAATGGATTAATTCCAAGAGTGGCAAATGCTATGAAAGACATTCGGTGTCGAAAAATCAATTGTTTTAAAATTGATGGCTTTTGCTTGTGAAGAATTCAATTTACAACACTGCACGGGGGGGGGGGGGGGGTCAGCTTCATTTCCTGAATGTGTCTGCATTGTACGGCATTCTTCGACAATGGAGTGCCAGCAGGTTTTTGTTCGGTGAAGGTTTTTTATTGCTACTGAAAGAAATGTCCAAAAAAAAAGTACACAAATGTTTGCCAAACAGCTCAGCTCGAGGTTAAGGGGCAACAGCAAATCACGCCTCTGTTTTCCCCAAGATTAGCCAATAACGTGCAGGAATGTTGTCACGTGATCTTTATGACTCTACAACACCGCTTCTAGTTTCTCTCGTATTGTGCCCTTCTTTAGTCGGGGGGTAGTTAATCTGTGGAACTCATCGCCACAGAGGGCCGAGGAGGCCGAGTCAGTGGATATTTTTAAGGCAGAGATAGACAAATTCTTGATTAGAATGGGTGTCAAGGGTTATGGGGAGAAGGCACGAAAATGGGATTAGGGGGGCACCTCATATTTCGCCTGGGCAGCTTGCAGCCCAGCAGTATGAACATTGACTTCTCTAACTTTAGATAGTTCCTCTGTCCCTCTCTTCCCCACCCCTTCCCAGATCTCCCACTGTCTTCCTGTCTCCACCTATATCCTTCCTTTCTCCCGCCCCCCCTGACATCAGTCTGAAGAAGGGTCTCGACCCGAAACGTCACCCATTCCTTCTCTCCCGAGATGCTGCCTGACCTGCTGAGTTACTCCAGCATTTTGTGAATAAATACCTTCGATTTGTGCCAGCATCTGCAGTTATTTTCTTACATGACTGAATGGCAGAGTGGACTCAACGGGCCAAATGGCCTAATTCTACTCCAATAACTTATGAACGTGACACATACTAAAAATTCTATCTGTTTAGAAGGTTTAAGAATCCTTGGCCCTAGTAAGGAGGGGCCCTGCAAACTCTGAGGCTTGGCCTATCTTCTCACCAGAGCTTAGTGAAATTGTTTCTATGAAGGTTGACACAAAATGCTGGAGTAACTCAGCAGGTCGGGCAGCATCTCGGGAGAGAAGGAATGGGTGACGTTTCGGGTCGAGACCCTTCTTCAGACTGAGAGTCAGGGGAGAGGGGAACGAGAAATATGGAAGGGTGCAAAGAGAATGTAACGTGTGAAAATGACAGATCAAAGCAGAGGACGATCAAGGAAATGTAGTGAAAGAAAATAACTGCAGATGCTGGTACAAATTGAAGGTATTTATTCACAAAATGCTGGAGTAACTCAGCGGGTCAGGCAGCATCTCGGGAGAGAAGGAATGGGTGACGTTTCGGGTCGAGACCCTTCTTCAGACTGATGTCAGGGGGGCGGGACAAAGGAAGGATATAGGTGGAGGCAGGAAGATAGAGGGAGAACTGGGAAGGGGGAGGGGAAGAGAGGGACAGAGGAACTATCTCAAGTCGGAGAAGTCAATGTTCATACCGCTGGGCTGTAGAATGGCTCATTGGTGAATGAGGAGAAGGTGACAACAAGACGTACAAACAGTAATATTAATCAGGAGGACAGTGAAACTAGCTGGAAGAACTAGGAAGGGGAGAGAGACAGAGAGAGAGGGAAAGCAGAGACATCAACAATCATACCGCTGGGTTGAAAGCTGCCCAAGCGAAGTATGAGGTGCTGTTCCTCCTATTTGCGTGTGGCCTCGCTGTGACAGTGGAGGAGGCCCAGGATGGAAAGATCAGTGTGGGAATGGGAGGGGGAGTTAAAGTGTTGAGCAACCGGCATGGGAATGGGAGGGGAGGTAGTTTTCAGGGGCGAGTGTGCCACAAGGACGGACAAAGCACTGCCGATCTCTCCACAAAGGTCCAGAGCTGGCACAACATCAGTTGACCTTACGCCAGGTTCTGTCTGAAGCGAGTGAGAAAAAGAAAATTCTTTCACTCCTGGACGCTTCCACCACTGGTGAATTAAAAGCAGCCGAATTGGTATTCCATGTGGGATTTTGAACACTCCACAGCTGACTTGCAGTTCCCACATCAACATCGCCTTCTCAGTTTCCCTGTGGTCTTAGCAGAAACGTAACTTGTTACCGACAGAGGTACCGTCCCTGCAAACGTCAAAACTACGGTCAACTTTCAATTAGCGAACTAAGAAAGGAATCTTTTCCCACTATTCATTAAGAGAAGTATGTTTCTTGTGTCTCGGTTCAGAGCAGTGAAATCGGTCTTTTGCAGAAACACTTGGGTCCGTAAGAAGAAGGGGAATAGTTATTGTGACAACTGGTAAGCAGGAAGATTTATTCATTGTTATTTGGAGGTTTTTGGCTTCTCCAGAGAGGGATGAGTAGTAAAGAACATAGGTTTATGACTGGTACTGAGTGGTCCCCAGTTAACTTTATAGATACATTAACGTGCTTCACGAAGAGGCAGCCTCCACAAAGTTTAACTCTCTGTATCCCATTCTCGTATAATAACAAATCATAAAAATTGCAGATGTTGGAAATCTGAAATGACAGTAAATGCTGGAAGCTCCCAGCAGGTCAGAGAGCATCCGTGGAAAGAGAAACAGTTTCAGGACAAAGACACAGCGGTGGTGCAGCAGTAGAATTGCTGCCTCACAGAGACCTGGGTTCGATCCTGACCACGGGTGCTGTACGGGGCTCGCTGGTCAGCGCAGACTTGGTGGGCCGAATGGCCCGTTTCCACGCCTTATCTCTAAACGAAACTGAACCTGATATGTCCCGGTGCGTCCGAAGAAGGGTCCCAATGCAAAACGTCACCTATCCATGTTCTTCAGAGATGCTGCCTGACCCGCTGAGTTACTACAACACTTTGTGTCCATTTACCTGATATGTGTACTCTGTTCAACTTCCGCAGATGCTGCCTGAACCTCTGAGTGTTTCCAGTGTTTTCTGTTGTTTATCCCCCTTCCCATTTGCTTCATTAGATATTTCAAAATTGAAAAATGAATTTGTGGGCATTTCATGTGGAAATAAAACAGAAGGAGATGCAGTTGCTATGAAGCTTTTGTGCCTTTCCAACTGTGCCAAGAGGCATTCATTCTACTGCAAGAATTGATGCGAATACCAAAGTATTTAGAGATTAAATAAAAGAAAAACAACATAAGAAGTCTCAACTATTTCCACTACAGCTTCGTGCTTTGGGATTGTAATCATGGTGTATCTTGTTTGATGGGATGCAGTTCTTAAACAATTGGTGTTTATCCTTCAAACAAAACCTCAGGCAGATTATCCAGATATTTTCCCAGTGTTGTTGTGGAGTTGTGTTGTGACCAACTCACTAAGGACATTCCAATGCGTGCTGAATGCAGTATTACCAAATTGTGGCAAAGTGCGTGGTTTTAGGATGTTCTGGGTTTGTGAAAAAATGTATCATTTATTTCCCCCAAAACTCAGAGTTCTCAGGGCACCTGGAATTTGCACTGCAAACCTTTTAGTGTCAGAGTCAAACAGCACGGACACCGGCCCTTTCAGTTCCACCTCATCCACGCCGACCAAGATACCCATCTGCACTAGTTCCATTTGCCCGTGTTCTGCCCGTATTGCTCCAAATCTTCGCTGTCCATGTACCTGTCCAAATGGTATTGTACAGCACGAATAGACAGAACAGAGCCTTCGGCCCACCAAGTCCACGCCGACCATCGATCATCCATTCTCGCTAGTTCGAGATTATCCCACTTTCCCATCCGCTCCCTACACACGGGGAGCCAACGCCCGGAGGCCAATTAACCTACAATCACGCACATCTTTAGGACGTGGGAGGAAATAGGAGCACCTGGAGGAAACCCACACGGTCACAGAGAGAACATGCAAACTCCAAACAGGCAGCACCCGAGTACAGGATTGAACCCAGGTCTCTGGCGTGGTGAGGCAGCAGCTCAATAGACAATAGACAAAAGGTGCAGGAGGAGGCCATTCGGCCCTTCGAGCCAGCTCCACCATTCAATGTGATCATGGCTGATCATTCTCAATCAGTACCCCATTCCTGCCTTCTCCCCATACCCCCTGACTCCGCTATCCTTAAGAGCTCTATCTAGCTCTCTCTTGAATGCATTCAGAGAATTGGCCTCCACTGCCTTCTGAGGCAGAGAATTCCACAGATTCACAACTCTCTGACTGAAAAAGTTTTTCCTCATCTCAGTTCTAAATGGCCTACCCCTTATTCTTAAACTGTGGCCCCTTGTTCTGGACTCCCCCAACATTGGGAACATGTTTCCTGCCTCTAACGTGTCCAACTCCTTAATAATCTTATACGTTTCGATAAGATCTCCTTTCATCCTTCAAAATTCCAGTGTATACAAGCCTAGTCGCTCCTGTCTTTCAACGTATGCACCACTTTGATGACCTGCTCGACCAGCTACACCACTGTGATGACCTACTCTGCTCCTGATGTATCCCCTTGTTTGGTAAATTCAAGAGATCCCAACCACTTATATCCTTTCAGTTTTAGTGAAAGGGAAAATAATATATTTTGAAAGAAGATATAACCTAAGATGAAGATGTAGTTATATATTTTTAAAATGGATACTGTTGGCTTCAGATTTAGCTCTCAATGCCAAGAATAGATTAAGGGTCTGCTTTAGCTCAACTCAACCTTGCAAATCGCCCCATGTTTATGCCTCAGCGAGTGGGAGCCAGGAAACGATAGGGAGACATAATAAGGGCTATTGAATATTTAACATCTCACCAGTTTTATTTCTTACAATAGAAAACATTGTCATTCCTTTGAGAATAATCTCGGGAAAACAAAATGAAGATGAAAACTGCTTTCATTAGAATGTATCCAAAGCTTCACTGAAGTACACAAATGGTTTTGTGCTACTTCCAGGGCTACAGATAAAATGGCTCTGGCTTCTGACCTTGTTCTCTGACCAGACTGTTCCCGATATGAGAACATTCTGACTGCTAGTTAAACTATTGACATGTCCCTGTTAGTCAGAATTATCTTCATTAAAAAAAATGTTATTTTTATTCAATATATTTGTCCGAGCGTCTTCAGATTAATAGCAGAATTCGTCAAAAAATCGAATATATTTTATATTTCGTATTTTGCTGCGTTTAATTCACTTTGTATTCCTTGGTTAAATATTTTATGCTGCTCGGCGATCTGAGGTTGAAATGTGCTTCACTCTTACATTATCGTTATGTCACGTAGAGAATTGCCACCACAGCAGGAGAATGTGCAACATCTCGGGAAAGTGTCTAATTTTTGAACTGTGGAATTACTCTGTTTCTGACTGCATATTATTTGGAAAGGCTGTTTACAAGATGAAATGTACCAACTGTTAAAAAAGGATTTACTGGAAATTTCACATAATGTTACATGGAAAGGTCTTGTAATGTTGTTCTGGTTATAGCATTCACACACCGGATATGCTTTCCTAATTCTCCTCTTTCTGTTTCTTTCAATTAAATCTCTCTCTCTCTCATGTGGATAGGGTGGTGAAGAAGGCGTTTGGTATGCTTGCCTTTATAAATCAGAGCATCGAGTATAGAAGTTGGGATGTAATGTTAAAATTGTACAGGGCATTGGTGAGGCCGAATCTGGAGTATGGTGTGCAGTTCTGGTCGCCAAATTATAGGAAGGATGTCGACAAAATGGAGAGGGTACGGAGGAGATTTACTAGAATGTTGCCTGGGTTTCAGCACTTAGGCTACAGAGAGAGGTTGAACAGGTTGGGTCTTTATTCTTTGGAGCGTAGAAGGTTGAGGGGGGACTTGATAGAGGTTTTTAAAATTTTGAGAGGGACGTACAGAGTTGACGTGGGTAGGCTTTTCCCTTTGAGAGTGGGGAAGATTCCAACAAGGGGACATAGCTTCAGAATTGAGGGACAAAGGTTTAGGGGTAACATGAGGAGGAACTTCTTTACTCAGAGGGTAGTGGCTGTATGGAATGGGCTTCCGGTGGAAGTGGTGGAGGCTGGCTCGATTTTATTATTTAAGAGTAAATTGGATAGGTATATGGATAGGAGGGGATTAGAGGGTTATGGTCTGAGTGCAGGTAGATGAGACTAGGTCAGGGAGAGTGGTCGGCGTGGACAGGTAGGGCCGGACAGGCCTGTTTCCATGCTGTAGTTGTTATATGTTATATGTTAAATGGTTATCCATTTTATTATATAAAAGGGTCAGAAATCTAGAACAGTGCAGTTGGAGATTTCAGCCTGGGTCTCTCAAAGTAACTGCGGATGATGCCAATTACTAGACCATAATGAATTAGGGTGGCACAACCATTAGGGTGGCACGGTGGCACAGCAGTAGAGTTGCTGCCTTACAGTGCTTGCAGCACCGGTTTGGCACAACCATTAGGGTGGCACGGTGGCACAGCGGTAGATTTGCTGCCTCACAACTCTTGCAGTACCGGTTCGATCCTGGCTTCTGGTGCTTGTCTGTACGGAGTTTGTACGTTCTCCCCATGACCTAAGTGGGTTTTCTCCGAGAAATTTGGTTTCCTCCCACCACTCCAAAGACGTACAGGTATGTAGGTAAATTGGCTTGGTATAAGTGTAAATTGTTCCTAGTGTGTGTAGGATTGTGTTAATGTGTGGACCGGTGCGGACTCGAAGGGCCTGTTTCCGCGCTGTATCTCTAAACTAAACTAAAGAAAAAGAGCTTGTGTTGTACTCCTGGTCTCAGATTAGTTTAGTTTGGTTTAATTTAGAGATCAGAATCAGAATAGAATCAGAATCAGAATCAGAATAGCCTCTATTGCCATCCAAAAAAACAAGTCTTTTGGACGAGATTCAATTACCCACAGTCCAACAATAGGAGCAATAAAAATAAGCAATTACACACGCAATCACAAACCAACACAAAACAAAAAAGAAACATCCATCACAGTGAGTCTCCTCCAGTCACCTCCTCACTGTGATGGAAGGCCAGAATGTTTTTTCTCTTCCCCTGCCGTCTTCTCCCGCGGTCAGGCTGTTGAAGTTGCCACGTTCCAGGCCGCTCCGGACGGTGAAAGGTGATACAACGCGGAAACAGGCCCTTCGGCTCATCGAGTCCGCATCGACCAGCGATCCCTGCACATTAACACTATCCCATTTCTGGGCCAATTTTTACATTAATACCAAGCCAATTAACCTACAGACCCGTTCGTCTTTGGAAACCAAACCTCTCTGAGAAAACCAACATAGGTCACGGGGAGAGCGTACAAACTCCGTACAGCCAGCGCCCATAGCAGGGATTGAACCCGGGACTCTTGCGCTGTAAGTGCTGTAAGACAGCAACTGTACCACTGCGCCACCGTGCCGCCCTGTGTTGACAAGGAGATTATACTTGATGAAGAGGGAGGCAATCAGCTAGATCTCCAGTGTTCTGCCAGCCCAGCAGTGTGCCCTGTCAGGAGGTGAATCAAGGCAGAGCTGAGATCCACTGTGAGACTCCCCACTACCTCGTGAACGTCACCAATGCTAGCTTTAGACGACAGACTTCAGAGATACAGAATGGCAACAGTCCGTGCCGGCCAGCAATCACCTCGTACACTAGCACTATCCTACACACACTAGGGACAATTTACGATTTACAGAAGCCAATTAACCTGCACACCTGTGCTCCTTTGGAGTGTGGGAGGCAACCGGAGCACTTGGTGGCGGTGGTGCAGCGATATAGTTGCCGCCTTACAGCGCCAGAGACCTGGGTTCGATCCTGAATACGGGTGCTGTCTGTACGGAGTTTGTACGTTCTCCCCGTGACCTGCATGGGGTTTTCACCGGGATCTTCGGTTTCCTCCCAAACACTCCAAAGCCGTACAGGTATGTACGTTAATTGGCTGGGTATCAATGTAAATTGTCCCTAGTGTGTGCCGGGTAGTGTTAATGTGCGGGGATCGCTGGTCGGTGCGGGCTCGGTGGGCCGAAGGGCCTGTTTCCGTGCTCTATCTCTGATCTAAAAAACTAAACCTGGAGAAAACTCACCCAGTCACGGGGAGAACATATGAACGCCGTACAGACAGGACCCGAGGTCAGGATCGAACCCGGGTCTCCGGCGCTGTAAGGCAGCAACTCCACCACTGCGCCACCGGGCCGAGCTGGCTGTCGCTGCTGCCCGCGTTAGGACATGATCCTAGACGATGCCACAGACTCAAAGGACATTCACCACCTCAGACCACGGAGGAGGAGAACTGCGGCAAAAAATAACCAGGTTGGATAGACAATAGACAATAAACAATAGGTGCAGGAGGAGGCCATTCGGCCCTTCGAGCCAGAACCGCCATTCACTGTGATCATGGCTGATCATTCTCAATCAGTACCCCGTTCCTGCCTTCTCCCCATACCCCCTGACTCCGCTATCCTTAAGAGCTCTATCTAGCTCTCTCTTGAATGCGTTCAGAGAATTGGCCTCCACTGCCTTCTGGGGCAGAGAATAAAGGGATATAAAGCACTTGACGCTTAATGAATGAATTTGTGTCGGAGTCACCTTCAAGTGAGGGTGAGCAGACTGGAGTAGTGCGTCACTCAGCAACATGTCAAGTCGCAGAAACACTCAAGGCTAACTCCACGTGCAATAAAACTGCGACACAGGACAGTTCCCTGGATGCACGGCGGCTAGTCAACTCAGGATCGCCGACGGCTTTCTGTTTCAATTAACAACGGGGATTCTGATTATATTTTCCATTTAGAATGAGGCATTTAGTTCAAGTGCCCGGGACTCGATGATAAATAGAGCTGGCTTCATGACTAGCAGTGAGATATGAAAAATGTCTTTACACTTGAGCTTTACCAGATCATTTTGTCACTTACAAGTTAAGGACAGCCAAGTTAATGGACATATTTGTCATTATTTTACTGCCAGCATTGACGTATTCTATTTACATCATGCGTTTTAAAATCTAATTCAAAAGAAATTTATTATTATAGTTTGTTGTAAGCGTAGAAATATTTTATATATATATATATGTATTCCTGAATACATTAGTGTGTGTGTATATACAGAAAAGAATATAAAGATAGACTGAATTATTATCCAATATGAATTGGAAAGGACCTACTGAAGGTACTTAGTTTAGTGGTAAGAATACAATAATGATGCTTGTGAACACACTATCAATTCAATGCAAGAGTCGAACATCTGAAATCCCAATTTGTTATTGTCATGGGTTCTTTTAAAAAATCAATACTCTTGTTTTCCCTTAGTCTTGTTTTGTAAGTTTTAAGCAGAGTGGAAATTTCACATGGTATAGCTTCTAACTATGTTTGTTTAAAGGCCAAATCAATCAGAGAACCATTACTCCCACTGCAATACAATGAGGCCCAGCAGAGATCGCTCAGAAACGACTTGGATTAGGTGCGGAGGGGAACAAATCTTCATTGTGCTTGAAACGATCAGGTAACAGAGCAGCGGAGAACAGCAGGACTCTGGTAATGTGTGTCCTATTACTTAATGGAGGGAATGAGCAAACCTTAGCTTCAGATAGACACAAAATGCTGGAGTAACTCAGTGGGACAGGCAGCATCTCTGGATAGAAGGAATGGGCGACGTTTCGGCTCGAGACCATTCTTCAGACTTCAGTCTTGCAGGAAAAATGTTCCCCATGTTGAAGAGAGTCCAGAACCAGGGGTTACAGTTTAATAATAAGGGGTAGGCCATTTAGGACTGAGATGAGGAAACATTTTTTCACCCAGAGAGTTATGAATCCGTGGAATTCTCTGCCACCGAAGGCAGTGGAGGCCAATTCACTGGATGTTTTCAAGAGAGAGTTGGATTTAGCTCTTAGGGCTAAAGGAATCAAGGGGTATGGGGAAAAGCAGGAACGGGGTACTGATTTTAGATGATCAGCCTTGATCACATTAAATGGCGGTGCTGGCTCGAAGGGCTGAATGGCCTACTCCTGCACCTATTTTTCTATGTTTCCATGTTTCTATGTTTTCTATGTTTCTATGTTTGAAGAAGGGTCTCAAGCCGAAATGTCACCCATTCCTTCTATCCACAGATGCTGCCTGTCCCGCTGAGTTACTCCAGCATTTTGTGTCTATCTTCAGTGTAAACCGACACAAACCTTAACTTAATGTCAACTTAATGTTAGCAGAGTAAGAGAACAAGCCTGGCTGTTCACCAGGGGTCTGTTCGTCTCCGGGGCAGGAGCCGAGACTCGGGACTTGTGCAAGGAGCTGTCAGGAGTCCAGGTCACAAGATGAATCAGCTGGCCTTTCCATCGACATTAAGTCTCAACAAAGCGGTCGGTAAGAAACTAGGGCATCAAAGTTCTTAACCCCTGCCTGCACCTCACCAACAACACTCCACCTCTGTCATAGAGTCAGTGTACAGCATGGAAACAGGCCCTTCAGCCCTATATGCCCAACATGTCCCATCTACACTTGCCCCACCTGCCTGCGTTTGGCCCATATCCCTCTAAACCTGTCCTATCCATGTACCTGTCTAAATGTCATGAAACTGTCACAGGAGGGAGGTGGCACAGTGGTGCAGCTGGTAGAGCTGCCGCCTCACAGCGCCAGAAACCCCGTTTAGATGCTGATCGGTTTAGATCACTGTCTTTGCAGAGTTTGCATGTCCTCCTCGTGACCGCGTGGGGTTCCTCCGGATGCTCCGGTTTCCTCCTGCATCTCAAAGATGGTGTGGGTTTGTAGGTTAATTGGCCCACTATAAATTGGCCCTAGTGTGCAGGGAGTGGATGAGAAACTGGGATAACGTAGAACTAGTGCGACTGAGTGATCAATGGCTGGCATGGTCTCGGTGGGCCGAAGGGCCTGTTTCCATGCTGTGTGGTCATTTGGTGAACCGTGTCCATGCCAACTCCAAGAGAAGTTAGGCCAAACGCGGGCAGGTGGGACTAGAGTCAAATGGGCAGCTTGGTCAGCAAGGGCAAGTTGGGCCAAAGGGCCTGTTACCATGCTGTATGACTAGGACTGGATGATCCTATGAGGAATAATCCCATTGGTCAATATTCATTCTCTCGCCCCTTTGAAGGTAGTGATTGATTTCATTTTTTATGTAGGAAACAAAACTGCAGATGCTGGTACAAATCGAAGGTATTTATTCACAAAATGCTGGAGTAACTCAGCAGGTCAGGCAGCATCTCAGGAGAGAGGGAATGGGTGACGTTTCGGGTCGAGACCCTTCTTCAGACTTGATTTTTTACATCCTCATAGTTTCCCTCTAATCTTCATCCAGTGAAAAATTTGGACAGGTCTTGGCATCTGTTCATTGCTGTTGATCACAATCCTCAGTTCATTGCAGAGTCACCATCATGACAAGGAGCATGGTTCAAAGCAGATGCCTACCACTTGCACTCGGTCCACCAATGCATGCTGATCTCCCAGCTGCCAACCATTTTAATTCCCCTTCCAATTCCAATACGCCTCTTCCATTGCCTTAGTGAGGCTGCATGCAAACTGGAGGAACAGCACTTTGAATTCCACTTGGGTAACTTACAGCCCAACTGTAGATTTAGATTTTTAGATTTAGAGATACAACGCAGAAACAGGCCCTTCGGCCCATCGGGTCCGTGCCGCCCAGCGATCCCCACACATTAACACTATCCTACACCCACTAGGGACAATTTTTACATTTGCCCAGCCAATTAACCTACATACCTGCACGTCTTTGGAGTGTGGGAGGAAACCGAAGATCTCGGAGAAAACCCACGCAGGTCACGGGGAGGACGTACAAACTCCGTACAGACGGCGCCCGTAGTCAGGATCGAACCTGAGTCTCTGGCGCTGCATTCGCTGTAAGGCAGCAACTCTACCTCTGCGCCACCGTGCCAATAGACAATAGACAATAGACAATAGGTGCAGGAGTAGGCCATTCAGCCCTTCGAGCCAGCACCGCCATTCAATGCGATCATGGCTGATCACTCTCAATCAGTACCCCGTTCCTGCCTTCTCCCCATACCCCCTAACTCCGCTATCCTTAAGAGCTCTATCCAGCTCTTTCTTGAAAGCATCCAACGAACTGGCCTCCACTGCCTTCTGAGGCAGAGAATTCCACACCTTCACCACCCTCTGACTGAAAAAGTTCTTCCTCATCTCCGTTCTAAATGGCCTACCCCTTATTCTTAAACTGTGGCCCCTTGTTCTGGACTCCCCCAACATTGGGAACATGTTATCTGCCTCTAATGTGTCCAATCCCCTAATTATCTTATATGTTTCAATAAGATCCCCCCTCATCCTTCTAAATTCCAGTGTATACAAGCCCAATCGCTCCAGCCTTTCAACATACGACAGTCCCGCCATTCCGGGAATTAACCTAGTGAACCTACGCTGCACGCCCTCCATAGCAAGAACATCCTTCCTCAAATTTGGAGACCAAAACTGCACACAGTACTCCAGGTGCGGTCTCACCAGGGCCCGGTACAACTGTAGAAGGACCTCTTTGCTCCTATACTCAACTCCTCTTGTTACGAAGGCCAACATTCCATTGGCTTTCTTCACTGCCTGCTGTACCTGCATGCTTCCTTTCATTGACTGATGCACTAGGACACCCAGATCTCGTTGAACTCCCCCTCCTCCTAACTTGACACCATTCAGATAATAATCTGCCTTTCTATTCTTGCTTCCAAAGTGAATAACCTCACACTTATCTACATTAAACTGCATCTGCCATGTATCCGCCCACTCACACAACCTGTCCAAGTCACCCTGCAGCCTTATTGCATCTTCCTCACAATTCACACTACCCCCCAATTTAGTATCATCTGCAAATTTGCTAATGGTACTTTTAATCCCTTCGTCCAAGTCATTAATGTATATCGTAAATAGCTGGGGTCCCAGCACCGAACCTTGCGGTACCCCACTGGTCACTGCCTGCCATTCCGAAAGGGACCCATTTATCCCCACTCTTTGCTTTCTGTCTGTCAACCAATTTTCTATCCATGTCAGTACCCTACCCCCAATACCATGTGCCCTAATTTTGCCCACTAATCTCCTATGTGGGACCTTGTCGAAGGCTTTCTGAAAGTCGAGGTACACCACATCCACTGACTCTCCCTTGTCAATTTTCCTAGTTACATCCTCAAAAAATTCCAGTAGATTTGTCAAGCATGATTTCCCCTTCGTAAATCCATGCTGACTCGGAATGATCCCGTTACTGCTATCCAAATGCTCAGCAATTTCGTCTTTTATAATTGACTCCAGCATCTTCCCCACCACTGATGTCAGACTAACTGGTCTATAATTACCCGTTTTCTCTCTCCCTCCTTTCTTAAAAAGTGGGATAACATTTGCTATCCTCCAATCCACAGGAACTGATCCTGAATCTATAGAACATTGAAAAATGATCTCCAATGCTTCCACTATTTCTAGAGCCACCTCCTTAAGTACTCTGGGATGCAGACCATCAGGCCCTGGGGATTTATCAGCCTTCAGTCCCATCAGTCTACCCAAAACCATTTCCTGCCGCCGTGTATGAACAATTAATTCTCCAAGTTATTCCTCCCCAAACCCACCCCCTCTCTCCCCGTCACCTAATCTCCCCTGCCTCAAGGTGGCAAAGCTCTACAGATCAGGCAACATCGGTGGAGAGAGAAATAAAGTTAATGTTTCAGGCACCAGTTCAGGCACGGTGTTCTCCAGCAGTTGGCATGGACATGGTTCACAAAATGGCCACCTGTAGAGATACAGCATGGAAAGGGCGGTACAATACAATACTATACAATATATCTTTATTGTCATTGTACAGGAGTACAACGAGATTGGGAATGCGCCTCCCATACGATGCAATAAATTAATCAGCTAAATTTATACAACCCAGTGAAACAAAATTAGAAACAGTTTTAAAACAGAATAAAGTGCAAGTAGATCTGTGCCGGTTCACTGTGCGATGTGGCCATCCGGCTCAGCAGGACCGGTTCATGGCAGCTAAGGCCCTGGGGATGAAGCTGTTCCTGAGTCTGGAGGTGCAGGCGTAGAAGGCCTTGTAGTGTCTGCCCGATGGTAGAAGTTCGAACAGACTGTTGCAGGGGTGTGAAGAGTCTTTGTGGATGCTGGTGGCTTTTCTGAGGCATCGTGTGTTGTAGATGCCCTCCAAGGCTGGTAGCTGTGTTCCGATAGTCTTCTGAGCTCTATGGACTACCCGCTGAAGAGCTTTCCTCTCTGCCTCCGTGCAGCTGAGATACCACACAGGGATTCCATGCGTTAGGATGCTCTCTTTGGTGCAGCGGTAGAAGGTCATCAGCAGCTGTTGGGGTAGACCAGACTTTTTCCAGTGTTCTCAGGTAGAACAGTCGTTGCTGCACCTTCTTCTACAGACCACGGGTGCTGTCTGTACGGAGTTTGTATGTTCTCCACAAGACCTCACGGGTTTGCTCCAAGATCTTCGGTATACTCCCACACTTCAAAGACGTACGGGTTTGTCGGTTACATTGGCTTGGTATAAGTGTAAATCGTCCCTAGTGAGTGTAGGGTAGAGTTAACGTGCGGGGATCGCTGGTCGGCGCGGACTCGGTGCACCGAAGAGCCTGTTTCCATGCTGTGTCTCTAAACTAAACTAAAAGTTCAGATGAAAGAACATCAAGTTGAAATGTTAACATGGCTTCTCATTCCACGGATGCTGCCTGACCTGCTGACTATATAAATTGGCAGCAGATTCCAGCGATCGTCTAAACCATCGTTTCTTCACTCTCCCTCGTAATTCAGTCTGTTTATATTCCATCTCTGTGTCAAAGTCACCACCTCTGCTCATAACTCCAACAGACATGTCTTTACCTGATGGACGCAGCTAATTGTCACGCAACAGCACACACGCATGTTCATAAGCGATAGGAGCAGAATTAGGCCATTCGGCCCATCAAGTCTACTCCGCCATTCAATCATGGCTGATCCATCTCTCTCTCCTAACCCCATTCTCCTGCCTTCTCCCCATAACCCCTGACACCCGTACTAGTCAAGAATCTATCCATCTCTGCCTTAAAAGTATCCATTGACTTGGCCTCCACAGCCTTCTGTGGCAATGAATTCCGCAGATTCACCACCCTCTGACTAAAGAAATTCCTCCTCATCTCCTTCACAAAGGTAAGTCCTTTAACATGTGCAGTAAAACACCAGGAAATGCGAGCAAAATGTACAGTAAGTGTGTGATCTCAGAATGCTGTGAGATCCCTGTACACACATGACTGTAGGGCCAGGTTCAGCTCAAACTCCATCGGCGGCGCGCACGGACGCAGCGGCTCACAGCTCTCCCTTTCGGTGCGTTTTATGTGTGTTATCTGTGTTATGTCTGTTAGTCAATTTTAGTCATGCAAACCAGGAAAATCAGGCAAATCCTACCTACAACCGAAAGGACCTTCTGATCATCGGATTCCAGTGCAATCGGGACCTTGTGCGCGAATTTCCACACCCGCGAAATATACCGGAAGAGATAGCCAGGACACCGGGCGCTCCGTGGATAGTTGTCGGCGCGAACAGGCGTCGCAGGCAGAGGAGAAACAGGAAGCAAAAGCGAGGATGCCGGTCCGGTATACTTGCCAAGCTAAAGAGACAGCCACACAAACCACCGCTACCCAGCATGTTTCTCACCAACGCCAGATCCATCATCAACAAAATGGACGAACTAAAACTGCTGATATCAGCAAACAAACTCGTGGAGGACTGTTGCATTCTCTTAGTAACAGAGACTTGGCTTCATCCACTTATCCCAGACGGAGCCATTGAGCTAGCCGGGCGTACAGCGTTTCGTTGGGACAGAAACATCGACTCCGGTAAGAGCAAGGGGGGGGGGTTATGCATTTATGTGCACAACAACTGGTGCACTAACATCCAAATCATAGATAGCCACTGTTCTCCTGATCTGGAGTCCCTAACAGTTAAATGCAGGCCTTTTTACCTTCCTCGCGAATTTACAGGGGTTATAGTAACAGCAGTCTACATCCCACCGAATGCTAACGCTAGCACAGCTTTAGGCTACCTGCTCGGTGCAATAAACTCACAACAGAGCACATATCCAGAAGCAGCCCACATCATAGCCGGGGACTTCAACCATGCAGACCTAAAGTCAGTTCTCCCGAAACTTGAACAACACATAAGATGTGCTACCAGGGGGAAAAACACACTAGACAAGGTTTACTCAAATATTAAGAAGGGGTTCAGGTCAGCACCACTACCACACCTGGGGCAGTCAGATCACCTGTCCATATTCCTAACCCCAGCATACACCCCACTCAGGAGGAAAGCTCCAGTCACCATAAAGACTGTTAAGACATGGCCTGAAGGAGCTTCCTCGCAGCTGCAGGATTGCTTCGAAAGGACCAACTGGGATATTTTTGAGGATCAGGACTTGGAGGAGTACACATCAACTGTACTTTGCTACATCCAAAACTGTGTTGACAATGTCACCGTCGACAAACGCATCCGGTTGTACCCAAATCAAAAACCCTGGATGACAAAGGATGTCAGGTCTCTCCTCAAGGACCGTAACACCGCCTTCAGGTCTAGTGATAGAGCTCTATACAGTGCTGCTAGAACCAACCTGAAGAGAGGCATCAAGGATGCCAAAGCGTCCTACAAGAGGAAGATTGAAGACCACTTCTCCAACAATGACCCACGGCGGGTATGGCAAGGCATCCAGCACATCACCAACTACAAGACCAGCAACCGCACGACTGCCGACGGCGACGCCTCGCTGGCTGAGGAACTTAACTGTTTCTTTGCTCGTTTCGAGGTGAAAGCTACAGTGGCAGACATTACACCCTCTCCAGCACCTGACAGCAACACCTTCACTGTGCAGGAGTATGATGTTAAGCGCGTGCTCAGAGCAATGAATCCCAGGAAAGCTGCAGGCCCCGATGGTGTGACGGGCAGAGTGCTGAGGGAATGTGCAGACCAATTATCTGAGGTCTTCACAAAAATCTTCAACCTGTCCCTTTTAAAATCCACCATCCCTCCCTGCCTGAAGTCCGCCATAATCATCCCACTGCCGAAAAAGTCTGTCATCAGCAGTCTTAACGACTACCGTCCGGTAGCACTCACACCGGTCATCACAAAGTGCTTCGAGAGACTGGTCCTGCAGCACATCAAAGCCAGCCTCCCACCCACCTTCGACCCACACCAGTTTGCCTACAGAGCAAATAGGTCTACAGGGGATGCCATCGACACTGCTCTTCACACTGCACTGACCCACCTTGAACACCAGGGGAGCTATGTGAGGATGCTCTTCCTCGACTTCAGCTCTGCCTTTAACACGGTCATCCCGAGCAGACTGGTCACCAAACTTTCCGACCTTGGATTTTCCCAAACCATCTGCAAATGGATCAAGGACTTTCTGACCAACCGCCCCCAGACAGTCAAAATAGGCCCTCACCTCTCCTCCACCATTACACTGAGCACCGGCTCACCACAGGGCTGTGTGTTGAGCCCCATCCTTTACTCCCTCTACACTCACGACTGCGCCCCCACCCATCCCACCAACACCATCATCAAGTTCGCGGATGACACGACTGTGGTTGGACTCATCTCAGAAGGAGATGAGACAGCCTATAGGGATGAAATCCAAAGGCTGGCAGCATGGTGTTCAGTGAACAATCTGGTCCTGAACTCCTCCAAAACAAAGGAACTTATAATTGACTTTAGGAAAACCAGTGGAGATTACGACCCACTCTACATCAATGGGGTCTGTGTGGAAAGGGTACCAGCTTTCAGGTTCCTGGGTACGCACATCGCAGAGGATCTCACCTGGTCTACCAACACCATCACCACAGTAAAGAAGGCACAGCAGAGACTCCACTTCCTGAGGATCCTCAGGAAAACCAACCTGCAGGAGAAGCTCATGTTGTCCTTCTATCGCTGCTCCATCGAGAGTGTGCTGGCATACTGTATAACCACATGGTATGCCAGCTGCTCAGAAAAGGACAGGAAGGCCCTTCAGAGGGTCATCACGACGGCCCAGAAAATCATCGGCTGCTCACTGCCCTCCCTGGAGCACCTGTTCAGCCTACGCTGCCTCAGTAGAGCAGGCAAAATAATAAAAGATCCATCCCACCCCGGCCACCGTCTGTTTGTTCATCTGCCCTCTGGTCGACGTTTCAGGTCGATAAAATCCCGAACAAACAGACTTAAGAACAGTTTTTACCCCAGGGCCATACGAGAACTGAACACTACCTTTGCACTAGGCAACACTAAAAAATCTTTGTACTTAACATAATTGTATTTAATTGTATTTATGTATTTATTTGTTTTTGCATTTATTGCATATATGTTTGTACGCACCGTCAGGATTGGCTATTTTTTAATTTCGTTGTACTCGTTGCAATGACAATAAATGAATATTATTATTATTATTATTATCAAGTTTGCTGATGACACTGTGGTGGTGGGCCGGATCTCCAACAACGATGAGAAGGCCTACCGGGAGGAGGTGGCTGATCTGGCACTCTGGTGTCAGGACAATAGCCTCCTCTTGAATGTCACTAAAACAAAGGAGCTGATTGTGGACTTCAGAAGGGCTAAACATCCAAGGACGTACACGCCACTGGAGATAAATGGGTCTATTGTGGATAGGGTGAGCAGTTTCAAATACTTGGGAGTCCGCATCGCAGAGGATCTGACGTGGGCAACGCACATTGCCGCACTGGTGGGTAAGGCTAAGCAGCGCCTTTACCACCTTAGACAACTGAGGAAATTCAGAGTGTCGCTGAGGATCCTTCATTGCTTCTACTCTGGGGCTGTAGAGAGCATCCTGTCCGGCAACATTACAGTCTGGTTTGGGAACAGCTCTGCCCAGGACAGGATGGCCCTGCAGAGAGTAGTGCGTTCGGCAGAACGCACCATGGGAACTACACTCGTCCCCCTGCAGGACCTATACATCAGGAGGTGCAGATCCAGAGCAAGCAAGATCATGAGGGACCCCTGCCACCCCAGTAACGGACTGTTCCAGATGCTACGGTCAGGCAAACGCCTCCGCTGTCACGCTGTGAAAACGGAGAGGATGAGACGGAGCTTCTTCCCACAGGCCATCAGGACTGTCAACTTTGATAACCCCAGAGACTAAATTTTTGTCGACACTTTTTGTGCTATGTTCAGTAACTTATTAACTTTATTTATATGCTGCAACTGTAATTATTTTTGTGCACAACCCGCAGGCATTGCCACTTTCATTTCACTGCACATCGAGTATGTGTATGTGACAAATAAATTTGACTTGACTTGACTTGACATCATTACATGAAATCACAAAGCACTGGACATGTTATTTTCTTTTTGCATTGTTACACTTTCCGCTTTTTTTATTGCTCGAGATTTTGCTTTTACAGAGAAAACCTGGCAGCAATAACAGTCGAGATAAGAATTTACAGCGGGATTGTTGAGTAACTGCACTAACTTGGGATGCATCCAACGGCCTTACATCACGGCAGTGCCTTACAAGACTTCCCAAGGAAGAAATCGATACTAAGACGGTTGGTTAGTTTGACTGATTTATTGGTTGAAAGATACAGCACAGAAACAAGCCCTTCATCCCACCGAGTCCACGCCGACCATCAATTAGAATCACCCATTCACACGGGTTCTATGTTATCCCACTTTCTCATCCACTCCCGACACACCAGGGGCATTTTACAGAGGCCAATTAACCTCCAAGCCCACACGCCTTTGGGATGTTGGAGGAAACCAGGGCACCCGGAGGAAACCCACGTGGTCACGTGGAAACCCACGTGCAAACTCCTCGCTGATCCAACCCGGGACTCTGCTGTTGGGAGACAGCAGCTCTACCAACTGCACCACTCCGCCAC